>NC_052077.1:5812676-5910176 GCF_015852505.1 Tachyglossus aculeatus | reverse complement strand
CTTGGACTGTGTGCTCTGCACACAGTAATCGCTCAATAAATACGATTGATGGATTGATTGATTGATTTGATTTGATACATTCATTGTATATATGTATGTATATATTTGTACATATTTATTACTCTATTTATTTATTTATTTATCTGACTTGTACATATCTATTCTATTTATTTTATTTTGTTAGTAGGTTTGGTTTTGTTCTCCGACTCCCCCTTCTAGACTGTGAGCCCGCTGTTGGGTAGGGACCGTCTCTATGTGTTGCCGACCTGTACTTCCCAAGCGCTTAGTACAGTGCTCTGCACACAGAAAGCGCTCAATAAATACGATTGATTGATTGATTTGATTTGATAAAGTGATTGATTTATTGATTTACATGTTGCCAACTTGTCCTTCCCAAGCGCTTGGTCCAGTGCTCTGCGCACAGTAAGCGCTCAATAAATACGATTGAATGAATGAATGAATGAATGAATGAATATTGAGCGCTTACTGAGTGCAGAGCACTGGACTAGGCGCTTGGGAGAGTCCAAGTCGGCAACAAGGGGGACACAGACAACAGAACAAAACATGGGGACGGACGTCACAGAGAAGCCGCGTGGCTCCGTGGAAGGAGCCCGGGCTTTGGAATCAGAGGTCATGGGTTCGAATCCCTCCTCTGCTACTTGTCAGCTATGTGACTTTGGTCCAGTCACTGCCCTTCTCCGCGCCTCAGTGACCTCACCTGTCAAATGGGGATGAAGACTGTGAGCCTCCCGTGGGGCGACCTGATCACCTTGTAACCTCCCCAGTGCTTAGAACAGAGCTTGGCACATAGTAAGCGGTTAATAAATGCCATTAATATTATTATTATTATTACTATTATCACGTCCCTTTCCCCGCCCCGGACACGCCCCCTTTCCCGCGCTGTCCAATCACCGCTCTGGCCACCCCACTCACGCCCCTCTTCCCCGCCCTGGCCACGCCCCTTTCCCCGCGCTGGCCACGCCCCGAGGGCGCTCCTATCACCAATCGGGACACGCCCCCTTCCACCATGGCCACGCCCCATTACCCGCGCTGGCCAATCGCCGCTCTGGCCACCCCAGGCACGCCCCCTTTCCGCCGCTGGCCACGCCCCCGAGGGCGCGTCTATCACCGCTCGGGCCACGCCCCTCTCCGCCTTGGCCACGCCCCGGACCCCCCCCCCTTTCCCGCGCTGGCCAATCGCCGCTCCGGTCACCCCAGACACGCCCCCTCTCCCCTCCCTGGGCACGCCCCCTCCCCCGCGCCGGCCACGCCCCAGAGGGCGCTCTCATCGCCGCTCGGGCCACGCCCATTTCCGCCTTGGCCACGCCCCGGACCCCCCCTTTCCTGCGCTGGCCAATCGCCGCTCTGGCCACCCCAGACACGCCCCCTTCCCCCCCCCGCCCTGGCCCCGCCCCTTCCCCCGGGCGGCCCCGCCATGGACACGCCCTCCGCCGCGCTGGCCACGCCCCCGAGGCGGCCACGCCATCGCCCTGACCACGCCCCCTTTCCGACGTAGGCACGCCCACAGACACGCCCCCTTTCCCGAGATGGCCACGCCCCCGAATCCTAGCGTCGAGCTGGCCACGCCTCCTGTCCAGCACTGGCGACGCCCCGGGACACGCCCCTTTCCCCGCGCTGGCCACGCCCCCGGGGCGTCAGCGCGCCGACCACGCCCCTTTCCCGCGCTGGCCACGCCCCCGAGGCGGGCCAATCACTGCTCTGGCCACGCCCTCCCGCCGTGGCCACGCCCCCTTTCCCCAGGACGACCACGCCTTCTTCCAGCCTGGCCACGCCCCCCTCCGCCCAGCTCAGCCCCCAGACGGGCCCAGCGCCCCCTGCCGCCCAAGTGCGGACGCGGTCCCCACCAGCCACCCTCACACAGTCCCCCTCCCTCGCCGTGGCCCTGTTTGTTATCATCACTGTACTACTATCTCCTCTACTAATAATAATAATAAAGGTGTTTCTTAAGGGCTTACTATGTGCCGGGCATTGTACTGAGCGCCGGGACAGGGATCCAAGCAAATCGGTCTGGTCCCAGTCCCTTGTCCCCCGTGGGGCTCACAGTCTCCATCCCCATTTGACTGATGAGGGACCTGAGGCCCCGGGAACTGAAGTGAATTAATAATAATAATAATAATAATAATAATAATAATAATACTTCCCTTCCCCACAGCACCTGTATATATGTATATATGTTTGTACATATTTATTACTCTATTCATTTATTTATTTATTTATTTTACTTGTACATATCTATTCTGTTTATTTTATTTTGTTAGTATGTTCGGTTTTGTCTCCCCCTTTTAGACTGTGAGCCCACTGTTGGGTAGGGACTGTCTCTATATGTTGCCAATTTGTACTTCCCAAGCGCTTAGTACGGTGCTCTGCACACAGTAAGCGCTCAATAAATATGATTGATGATAATAATAAGGCCTAAACGCTGGGAGAGGGATCCAAGCAAATCAGTTTGATACCGGTCCCTCGTCCCCCGTGGGGCTCACAGTCTCTATCCGCATTTGACTGATGAGGGAACTGAGGCCCCGGGAACTGAAGTGACTTAATAGTAATAATAATAATAATAATAATAATAATAATAATAATGCCTAAGCGCTGGGAGAGGGATCCAAGCAAATCGGTTTGGTCCCAGTCCCTTGTCCCCCGTGGGGCTCACAGTCTCCTTCCCCATTTGACTGATGAGGGAACTGAGGCCCCGGGAACTGAAGTGACTTAATAGTAATAATAATAATAATAATAAATAATAATGCCTAAGCGCTGGGAGAGGGATCCAAGCAAATCGATTTGGTCCCAATCCCTTGTCCCTCATGGGGCTCACAGTCTCCATCCTCATTTGACTGATGAGGGAACTGAGGCCTCGGGAACTGAAGTGAGTTAATAGTAATAATAATAATAATAGTAATAGTAATAATAATAATAACAACAATAATAATAATAATAATAATAATGCCTAAGCGCTGGGAGAGGGATCCAAGCAAATCGGTTTGGTCCCAGTCCCTTGTCTCCCGTGGGGCTCTCAGTTTCCATCCCCACTTGACTGATGAGGGAACTGAGGCCCCGGGAACTGAAGTGAGATAATGATAATAATAATAATAATAATAATAATAATAATAATAAAATAATATAATGCTATTTGTTAGGGAGTTACTATGTGCAAGGCACTGTGCTAAGAGCTGGGGGTGGATTCAAGCAAATCGGGTTGGACACTGAGCCCGTTGTTGGCCAAGGGACCGTCTCTATATGTTTCCGCTTTGGACTTCCCAAGCGTTTAGTCCAGTGTTCTGCACACAGTAGGCGCTCAATAAATACGATTGAATGAATGAATGAATGAATGACACAGCCCCTGTCCCATATGGGGCTCACAGTCTCCATCCCCATTCGACAGATGAGGGCACTGAGGCCCCGGGAACTGAAGTGAGTTAATAATAATAATAATAATGATAATAAGAATGATAATAATAATGCTATTTGTTAAGGGCTTACTATGTGCAAGGCACTGTACTAAGTGCTGGGGGGGTTACAGGCAAATCGGGTTGAACGCAGGCCCTGCCCCACGTGGGGCTCACAGTCTCCATCCCCATTTGACTGATGAGGGAACTCAGGCCCCGAGAACTGAAGTGAGTTAATAATAATAATAATAATGATGATGATGATGCTATTTGTTAGGGGCTTACTATGTGCAAGGCACTGTACTAAGTGCTGGGGGGGTTACAGGCAAATAGGGTTGAACGCAGTCCCTGCCCCACGTGGGGCTCACAGTCTCCATCCCCATTTGACTGTGAGGCAACTGAGGCCCCGGGAACTAAAGTGAGTTAACAATAATGATAATAATAATAATGATGATAATAATAATAATAATGCTATTTGTTAGGGGCTTACTATGTGCAAGGCACTGTACTAAGTGCTGGGGTGGTTACAGGCAAATCGGGTTGAACGCAGTCCCAGCCCCACGCGGGCTCACAGTCTCCATTCCCATTTGACTGATGAGGGAACTGAGGCCCCGGGAACTAAAGTGTTAATAATAATAATAATAATTATTATTATTATTATTATTATTATAATGCTATTTGTTAGGGGCTTACTATGTGCAAGGGACTGTACTAAGTGCTGGGGGGGTTACAGGCAAATCGGGTTGAACGCAGTCCCTGCCCCACGTGGGGCTCACAGCCTCCATCCCCATTTGACTGATGAGGGAACAGAGGCCCCGGGAACTAAAGTGAGTTAATAATAATAATAATGATGATGATGCTATTTGTTAGGGGCTTACTATGTGCAAGGCACTGTACTAAGTGCTAGGGGGGTTACAGGCAAATTGGGTTGAACGCAGTCCCTGCCCCACGTGGGGCTCACAGTCTCCATCCCCATTTGACTGATGAGGGAACTCAGGCCCCGGGAACTAAAGTGAGTTAATAATAATAATAACAATAATAATAATAATAATGCTATTTGTTAGGGGCTTACTATGTGCAAGGCACTGTACTAAGTGCTGGGGTGGTTACAGGCAAATCGGGTTGAGCGCAGTCCCTGCCCCACGTGGGGCTCACAGTCTCCATCCCCATTTGACTGATGAGGGAACTGAGGCCCCGGAAACTAAAGTAAGTTAATAATAATAATAACAATAATAATAATAATAATGCTATTTGTTAGGGGCTTACTATATGCAAGGCACTGTACTAAGTGCTGGGGTGGTTACAGGCAAATCGGGTTGAACACAGTCCCTGTCCCACGTGGGGCTCACAGTCTCCATCCCCATTTGACTGATGAGGGAACTGAGGCCCCGGGAACTAGTGAGTTAATAATAATCAATCAATCAATCGTATTTATTGAGCGCTTACTGTGTGCAGAGCACTGTACGTAGCGCTTGGGAAGTACAAGTTGGCAACATACAGAGACAGTCCCTACCCAAAAGTAGGCTCACAGTCTAAAAGGGGGAGACAGAGAACAAAACCAAACATACTAACAAAATAAAATAAATAGAATAGATATGTACAAGTAAAATAGAGTAATAAATATGTACAAACATATACAGGTGCTGTGGGGAATCAATCAATCGTATTTATTGATCGTTTAGACTGTGAGCCCACTGTTGGGTAGGGACTGTATATGTTGCCAACTTGCACCTCCCAAGCGCCCAGCACAGCGCTCTGCACACAGTAAGTGCTCAATACGATTGATTGATTGACTGAGTGCTTACTGTGTACAGAGCACTGTACTAAGCGCTTGGGAAGTACAAGTTGGCAACATATAGAGACAGTCCCTACCCAACAGAGGGCTCACAGTCTAAAAGGGGGAGACAGAGAACAAAACCAAACATACTAACAAAATAAAATAAATAGAATAGATATGTACAAGCAAAATAAATAAATGAGTAATAAAAATGTACAAACATATATACATATATACAGGTGCTGTGGGGAATCAATCAATTGTATTTATTGAGCGCTTACTGTGTGCAGAGCACCGCACCAAGCGCTTGGGAAGCACAAGTTGGCAACATATACAGTCCCTACCCAACAGTGGGCTCACAGTCTAAAAGGGGGAGACAGAGAACAAAACCAAACATACTAACAAAATAAAATAGAATAGATATGTACAAGTAAAATAAATAGAGTAATAAATATGTACAAACATATATACAGGTGCTGTGGGGAATCAATCAATCAATCAATCGTATTTATTGAGCACTTACTGTATGCTGAGCACTGTACTAAGCGCTTGGGAAGTCCAATTTGGCAACATATAGAGACAGTCCCTACCCAACAGTGGGCTCACAGCCTAAAAGGGGGAGACAGAGAACAAAACCAAACATACTAACAAAATAAAATAGAATAGATATGTACAAGTAAAATAAATAAATAGGGGAATAAATATGGACAAACATATATACATATATACAGGTGCTGTGGGGAAGGGAAGGAGGTAAGGGGGGATGGAGAGGGGGAAGAGGGGGAGAGCAAGGAAGGGGCTCAGTGTGGGAAGGCCTCCTGGAGGAGGTGAGCTCTCAGTAAGGCCTTGAATGGAGGAAGAGATGGGCATGCGTTTAGTCCAGTGCTCTGCACACGGTAAGGGCTCAATAAATACGATTGAACGAATGGCAAGGTTTGGGAGCCTGAGGCGCGCCCGGCCTGGCCGGCCACGCTTTGAATAATAATAATAATAATAATAATAATAATAATAATAATAATAATAATAATGATGCTATTTGTTAGGGGCTTACTATGTGCAAGGCACTGTACTAAGTGCTGGGGGGGTTACAGGCAAATCGGGTTGAACGCAGTCCCTGCCCCACGTGGGGCTCACAGTCTCCATCCCCATTTGACTGATGAGGGAACTGAGGCCCCGGGAACTAGTGAGTTATAATGATAATAATAATGATAATAATAATAATAATAATAATAATGCTATTTGTTAGGGGCTTACTATGTGCAAGGCACTGTACTAAGTGCTGGGGGGGTTACAGGCAAATTGGGTTGAACGCAGTCCCTGCCCCCGTGGGGCTCACAGTCTCCATCCCCATTTGACTGATGAGGGAACTCAGGCCCCGGGAACCAAAGTGAGTTAACAAGAACAATAATAATGATAATGATAATAATAATAATAATAATAATAATAATAATGCTATTTGTTAGGGGCTTACTATGTGCAGGGCACTGTACTAAGTGCTGGGGGGGTTACAGGCAAATCGGGTTGAACGCAGTCCCTGTCCCACGTGGGGCTCACAATCTCCATCCCCATTTGACTGATGAGGGAACTCAGGCCCCGGGAACTAAAGTGAGTTAATAATAATAACAATAATAATAATAATAATGATGCTATTTGTTAGGGGCTTACTATGTGCAAGGCACTGTACTAAGTGCTGCGGGGGTTACAGGCAAATTGGGTTGAACGCAGTCCCTGCCCCACGTGGGGCTCACAGTCTCCATCCCCATTTGACTGATGAGGCAACTGAGGCCCCGGGAACTAAAGTGAGTTAACAATAATGATAATAATAATAATGATGATAATAATAATAATAATGCTATTTGTTAGGGGCTTACTATGTGCAAGGCACTGTACTAAGTGCTGGGGGGGTTACACGCAAATCGGGTTGAAGGCAGTCCCTGCCCCCCGTGGGGCTCACAGTCTCCATCCCCATTTGACTGATGAGGGAACTCAGGCCCCGGGAACTAAAGTGAGCTAATAATAATAATAATAATAATGATGATGCTATTTGTTAGGGGCTTACTATGTGTAAGGCACTGTACTAAGTGCTGGGGGGGGTTACAGGCAAATTGGGTTGAACGCAGTCCCTGCCCCACGTGGGGCTCACAGTCTCCATCCCCATTTGACTGATGAGGGAACTCGGGCCCCGGGAACCAAAGTGAGTTAACAATAACAATAATAATGATAATAATGATAATAATAATAATAATAATAATAATAATGCTATTTGTTAGGGGCTTACTATGTGCAAGGCACTGTACTAAGTGCTGGGGGGGGTTACAGGCAAATCGGGTTGAAGGCAGTCCCTGCCCCACGTGGGGCTCACAGTCTCCATCCCCATTTGACTGATGAGGGAACTCAGGCCCCGGGAACTAAAGTGAGTTAATAATAATAATAATAATAATAATGATGATGCTATTTGTTAGGGGCTTACTATGTGCAAGACACTGTACTAAGTGCTGGGGTGGTTACAGGCAAATAGGGTTGAACGCAGCCCCTGCCCCCCGTGGGGCTCACAGTCTCCATCCCCATTTGACTGATGAGGGAACTGAGGCCCCGGGAACTAAAGTGAGTTAATAATAATAACAGCAATAATAATAATAATAACTATAATAATAATAATAATAATAATAATGCTATTTGTTAGGGGCTTACTATGTACAAGGCACTGTACTAAGTGCTGGGGGGGTTACAGGCAATCGGGTTGAACACAGTCCCTGCCCCACGTGGGGCTCACAGTCTCCATCCCCATTCGAGAGATGAGGGAACTGAGGCCCAGGGAACTAAAGTGAGTTAATAATAATAATACTAATAATGATAATAATAATAATAATAATAATAATAATGCTATTTGTGAGGGGCTTACTATGTGCAAGGCACTGTGCTAAGAGCTGGGGGTGGATTCAAGCAAATCGGGTTGGACACTGAGCCTGTTGTTGGCTAAGGGATCGTCTCCATATGTTGCTGAGTTGTACTTCCCAAGCGCTTAGTCCAGTGCTCTGCACACAGTAAGCACTCAATAAACACGATTGAATGAATGAATGAATGAATGAATGAATGACACAGTCCCTGTCCCACATGGACAGTCTCCATCCCCATTTGACAGATGAGGGAACTGAGGCCCAGGGAAGTGAAGTGAGTGAATAATAATAATAATAATGATGATGGTATTTGTTAAGCACTTACTATTTGCCAAGCACTGTTCATTCATTCAGTCATATTTCTTGAGCACTTAGTTTGTGCAGAGCACTGCACTACAAATAATGATAATTCTTGCCCACACAGGGCTCACAGTCTAGAAGGGGAGAGACACTGTTCTAAGCGCTGGGGGAGACAGGAGGTTAACTGGTTTTCCCACGTGGGGCTCACCATCTTCACCCCCATTTTCCCGATGAGGTAACTGCGGCCCAGAGAAGTGAAGCGACTCGCCCAAAGTCACACAGCTGACAAGTGGCGGAGCTGGGATTAGAACCCGCGACCTCTGACTCCCAAACCCTGGCTCCGAGGTCACACGGCGGACAAGTGACGGAGCTGGGATGAGAACCGTGTTATAATAATGAGGGTACTTGTGAAGCTTTGCACATAGTAAGCGCTTAACAAATGCTATTATTATTATTATTATTATTATTATTATTATTATTATTATTATTATTATTATGATGTGCCAAGCACTGTCCCGAGTGCTGGGGTAGATACAAGCTAATCAGGTTGGACACAGCCCAAGTCCCACGTGGGGCTCTCGGCCTTAACCCCCATTTTATAGATGAGGTCACTGAGGCACAAAGAAGTGAAGTAACTTGCCCAAGGCCACACAGCAGAATGAGTGGCAGAGCCGGGGTAAGAACCCAGATCCTTATATAACCACCTGTATATATGTACATATGTTTGCATGTATTGGCTCAGTGGAAAGAGCACGGGCTTTGGAGTCAGAGGTCATGGGTTCGAATCCCGGCTCTGCCACGTGTCTGCTGTGTGACCTTGGGCAAGTCACTTAACTTCTCTGAGCCTCAGTTACCTCATCTGTCAAATGGGGATTGACAGAGAGCCCCACGTGGGACAACCTGATCCTGTTATATCCCCCACCAGCGCTTAGAACAGTGCTTTGCACATAGTAAGTGCTTAACAAATGCCATCATCATTATTATTATTATTACTTTATTTATTTATTTTACTTGTACATGTTCTGTTTATTTTATTTTGTTAATACGTTTTGTTTTGTTCTCTGTCTCCCCCTTCTAGACTGTGAGCCCACTGATGGGTAGGGACCGTCTCTATGTGTTGCCAACTTGTACTTCCCAAGCGCTTAGTCCAGTGCTCTGCACACAGTAAGCGCTCAATAAATACAATTGAGTGAATGAATGAATGAATGAATGAATGAATGAATCCTTATGTCTCCCAGGCCCATGCTCTTTCCACTAGGCCAAGCTGCTTCTCGGCACTCGTACTAACACTAATAATGGTATAAATGCTTACTATGTGGTAAGCACTGGGGTTATTACAGCATAATCCGGTCAGACACCATCCCTGCCCCATCTCAGAAGGAGAGGAGGCGAGGTATTGAATCCCCGGGTCGTGTATGAGGAAACTGAGGCCCAGAGAAATTAAACTATCTACCCAAAGTCAAAACAAATCATTAATTATGGTATTTGTTCAAGTACTAACCACAAGCACCATTCTAGTTATTGTCCTGTGGCTCCTTCCCCCATTCATTCATTCATTCATTCAATCGTATTTTTGAGCGCTTACTGTGTGCAGAGCACTGTACTAAGCGCTTGGGAAGTCCAAGTTGGCAACATCTAGAGACGATCCCTACCCAACAGTGGGTTCACAGTCTAGAAGGGGGAGACAGACAACAAAACAAGGTGGGCAGGGATGATTGTTGCCTCCATGCAGCCCTGTCCGTTGAGGGTGGGGAGCACCATAACTCTCACCTCTTCTTTTCTCCTCTCCTGACTCTTCCTTCATCATCATCATCATCATCAATCGTATTTATTGAGCGCTTACTATGTGCAGAGCACTGTACTAAGCGCTTGGGAAGTACAAATTGGCAACATATAGAGACAGTCCCTACCCAACAGTGGGCTCACAGTCTAAAAGGGGGAATAAATAAATATTCCTTGCCCTTCTCTCGCTGCCACAGGGATGCTCCTGACATATGGCTCGGAGACTGCCTTCCAGCTTCAAATGCCTCCCTCCGGAAGAAGCAACACAGTAAGTGCTTAACAAATGCTACTATTATTATTATTATTTGATGCCGTTGCTTTCGAGGCATAGCTATAATTCTATTTATTCTGAAGATTTTGACACCTGCCTACGTGTTTTGTTCTGTTGTCTGCCTTCACCTTCTAGACTGTGAGCCCATTGCTGGGTAGGGACCGTCTCTATATGTTGCCGACTTGTACTTCCCAAGCGCTTAGTACAGTGCTCCGCACACAGTAAGCGCTCGATAAATATGATTGAATGAATGAAGGCAATTTAAGATGGGCGGAAAGGGTACCCTCCCACCTGGAAGGGTTAAATGTTGGAACGAGTTTCGGAAAATGTCAAGGAATCGCCTTTTCTGTGAGCCCCTTGTGGGATAGGGACTGTGTCCAACCTGATTAGACTAGTGCTTGGCACATAGTAAGCACTTAATAAATACCATAGTTATTATTATTATTGTTAATCATCATCAATCGTATTTATTGAGCACTTACTGTGTGCAGAGCACTGTACTAAGCACTTGGAAAGTACAAATTGGCAACATATAGAGACAGTCCCTACCCAGCAGTGGGCTCACAGTCTAAAACGGGGAGACAAAACCAAACATACTAACAAAATAAAATAAATAGAATGGATACGTACAAGTAAAATAAATAAATAAATAAATAGAGTAATAAATATGTACAAACATATATACATATATACAGGTCATATATTGTTAATGTTATTGTTATTGTTATTATGGTATTGTTAATGGAAAGAGCACCAGCCTGGGTGTCAGAGGATGTGTTTTCTAATCCTCACTCTACCACTTATCTGCTATGTGACCTTGGGTAAATAACTTCACATCTCTGTGCCTCAGTTCCTTCATCTGTAAAATGGGGATTAAGGGCATGAGCCCCGCGTGGATCAGGGACTGTGTCTAACCCCATTATCTCGCATCTACACCAGTGCTTAGCACGGTGCTTGGCACACAGTAAGCGCTTAATAAATAATGATAATAATGACGGAAAGAGCACCGGCCTGGGAGAAGGACATGGGTTCTAATCCCGGCTCTACTACTGGTCTGCCGTGCGACTTTGGGCAAGGTACTTCTCTGTGCCTCAGTTCCTCCATCTGTAAAATGGGGATGAAGAGTGTGAGCCCTGCGTGGGTCAGGGACTGTGTCCATTATCTTGTATCTACCCCAGTGCTCAGAACGGTTAACAAATACCACAGTTATTATTGTTAGTAGTAGTAGTAGTGTTACCCGGGTTGGGGCCTTACACAGTCCCTGGATCCTGGGAATCAGGGCAAGGGGAATCTCGCGGGGGCTAGAACTTCCAGGGCTACCGCGGATGGAAATTCCCCCACATCGGACCATGTCAGAGAGCGCTGGAGATAGGAAGATGATTGGGATGGGGAGAGGAACCCGAAAATGACCCCAATAACCCTTCAACATCCCGTCCCCCTTAGGTGTGGCACACTGACTCTGACCAAAGAAGGTGGCGGGATTTTCAAGGAGCATTCCAACTAAAAGGGGGGCAGAGGGATGGATGCAGGAGGGCTGATGGGGCGAGGAAGTTTACGACCAAGAAATATAATGTCTTTTATTCCTTCAAATCCCTATAAAGCTCATACTTCCCCCAAGACGCCCCTGATTCTGCCTCTCATTTTCCCACCTTCTCTTCTGGGTCACTGGTTTTGTTCTCTGTCTCCCCCTTTTCGACTGTGAGCCCGCTGTTGGGTAGGGACTGTCTCTATATGTTGCCAATTTGTACTACCCAAGCGCTTAGTACAGTGCTCTGCACATAGTAAGCGCTCAATAAATATGATTGATGATGATGATAATAATAATAATGGCATTTATCAAGCGCTTACTATGTGCAAAGCACTGTTCTAAGCGCTGGGGGGATACAAGGCGATCAGGTTGCCCCACAGGGGGCTCACAGTCAATCCCCATTTTACAGATGAGGTAACTGAGGCACCGAGAAGTTAAGTGACTTGCCCAAGGTCACACAGCGGGCAATTGGTGGAGGCAGGATTCGAACCCATGACCACGGACTCCAAAGCCCGGGCTCTTTCCATTGAGCCACGTTGCTTCACTGATGCCCTTGGGTTTCTCCCACTTAAGCGCTTACCGCCCCTCAGCGCCTATGAACAGATCCAGTGCTTAGAACAGGGCTTTGCAATCAATCAATCAATCAAGCAATCGTATTTATTGAGCGCTTACTGTGTGCAGAGCACTGTACTAAGCGCTTGGGAAGTACAAGATGGCAACATATAGAAACAGTCCCTACCCAACAGTGGGCTCACAGTCTAAAAGGGGGAGCACATAGTAAGCGCTTTACAAATGCCATCATTATTATTATTATTATTAATAATAATAGTTACGGTATTGGTTAAGCACATACCACGTGTCAGGAATTGCTTTAAGCGCTAGGGCCTACCGTGGCTCAATAGAAAGAGCCCGGGCTTTGGAGTCAGAGGTCATGGGTTCAAATCCCAACTCCGCCAATTGTCAGCTGTGTGACCTTGGGCAAATCACTTAGCTTCTCTGTGCCTCAGTTACCTCATCTGGAAAATGGGGATTAAGACTGTGAGCCCCACGTGGGACAACCCACTGACCTTGTATCAGGGAACAGGAGGGTATGTAAGTGCTCAATAAATATGATTGAATGAATATTGTGGGCAGGAATTGTCTCTCTTTATTGCTGTATTATACTTTCCTAGCGCTTAGTATAGTGCTGTGCACACTGTAAGTGCTTAATAAATCCAATTTAGTAATAATAATAATGATGATGATGGCATTTGTTAAGCGCTTACTATGTGCAAAGCACTGTTCTAAGTGCTGGGGAGGTTACAAGATGATCAGGTTGTCCCACGGGGGGCTCACAGTTTTAATCTCCATTTTACAGATGAGGTAACTGAGTCACGGAGAAGTGAAGTGACTTGCCCAAAGTCACACAGCTGACAGTTGGCAGAGCCGGGATTTGAACCCATGACCCCTAACTCCAAAGACCGTGTTCTTTCCACTGAGCCACGCTGCATCTCTGCATAAATATTTATTTATTTAATGAATAAACCCTGGGGTGAATTCTAGCAAATTGGGTTGAACACAGTCCCCATCCCACATGGGGCTCGCAATCTCAATCCCCATTTTACACGGGTTCTAACCCCAGCTCTGCCGTTTGTCTGCGGTGTGACCTTGGGCAAGTCACTTCACTTCTCGGGGCCTCAGTTACCTCATCTGGAAAATGGGGTTTGAAACCGTGAGCCCCACGTGGAACAGGGACTGTGTCCAACCCAATTTGCTTGCATCCACCATGGTGCTTAGTACAGTGCTTGGCAATTATTATTAAATCCCTTGCCTCCTGCCACAGTGTCATCCCTCCAAGAATCCCAATAAAGTAGGATAAACCTCGAGGGTCATTAGCTCCGCTTTAAGCCTGATATTTATATTATAATTCTATATTCAGAGCAGGACGGTATGTGCACATCTCATCTCTGACTAACCCCTCATTTCCCCTCTGACTCACCCTAGCACGGAGAACAGTGCCTGGTACATAGTGAGCGTTTAACAAATACCATTAAAAAAAAAAATATCAGTCAGTGTGGTTCAGTAAGTGCTGAGAAAGATCTTTTCAACCTTCTTGGGAAAGCTAGGGGAAAAGCGAAAATAAGAAATGAAAAACAACAGGAACAAAAATGATCGCTTGTCCAATAGGCCGTCTTTAAGAGAATTGAAACCTCAGTAAAATCCTGAGAGAATTGAAACCATAATAATAACTGTTTTATTCCTCTGACCCACTCTTCCGTAATGCTGGTGGAAGAAAACTTGATTGGTTTAATTGTACAATTTTTCTTCATTACAATATGGCATTTATTTCCCCAGACTCCAAAACCTCCTAGATATCTTACTGGGCAAATTGTTCTAGAATTATTCTAGATTTTTAAAGCAATATGCTAATACTTTCCACCCCCGCCCCTTATTTGAATTTTGGCATACTCAGTCATTCAGTCGTTATTTATTGAGCGCTTACTGTGTGCAGAGCACTGTACTAAGTGCTTGGAAAGTACAATTCGGCAACAAATGGCGACAATCTCTACCCAACGACGGGCTCATTTGCCTGTCTCCAGTCATCGGGCATCTCACCAGTCTCCTGCAAATTTGCAAAAAAAGTCATAGTCAGTGACCAAATTACTGGACTTGGGCTAATTTTTAAACACCTTAGAGCATGCATAATTAGAGCCTGAACATTTATGCCATTCCATTTTATTTAAATACTAGTTCCCCATTGAGCTGATTTCCTGTCTGCCTCCCTCAGGTGGTATTTGCTTGATGCTCTTACCATAATTATCTCTTTTAAAGAACAACTGAGTGGAAAAAGCAATATAAAAATCTTTGCCATTTTAGGACTATTATCCTCCTCTTGGATGAAGAGGATAACCGTCTTGGATCTTCTCCCGTCTGGTGTACTGTATTTAATGTTTTCCTTTCTATCACTTGCAAGTCGGTTTGCATTCAAATGCCTAGTACTGTTTTCTGGACCCAGTGGCCCTTCGTTGAATACTGATGATGATGATAATGGTAGTTATTTTAAAATATCTCTAAATCTTTTGGCGCCAGCTTCTAATTTTGAGGTAAGGGATGGGAAGTAAATGAGCGTTTGGGACTTTAGTGACCCCAACCTTACCTCAACCCTAATGTGGGAGGAATTATTTTACTTGTACATATCTATTCTATTTATTTTATTTTGTTAGTATGTTTGGTTTTGTTCTCTGTCTCCCCCTTTTTGACTGTGAGCCCACTGTTGGGTAGGGACTGTCTCTATATGTTGCCAACTTGTACTTCCCAAGCGCTTAGTACAGTGCTGTGCACACAGGAAGCGCTCAATAAATACGATTGATGATGATGATGAATTCATTCATTCATTCATTCAATCATATTTATTGAGCCCTTACTGTGTGCAAAGCACTGTACTAAGCGCTTGGGAGAGTACAATAGAACAAAAGACACATTCCCTGCCCATAATGAGCTCACAGTCTAGAGGGGGAGACAGACATTAATATAAGTAAATAAATTACAGATATATACGGATTTCTACCTATATGCTTTGGGGATGGGAGGGAGGGTGAATGAAGGAACGGAACGGCGGAATTAGAAGAGTGGAACAGAAGGGAGTGGGAGAAGAGGGCTTATTCATTCAATCGTATGTATTGAGCGTTTATTGTGTGCAGAGCACTGTACTAAGCGCTTGGGAAGTGCAAGTTGGCAACATATAGAGACGGTCCCTACCCAGCAACGGGCTCACAGTCTAGAAGGGAAGGCTTCTTGGAGGAGATGTGCCACGTGTACAACTTCATTGCCTCCTTTCAGCCAACGTTGACAATCCCACTCCAGGCCTGGGCTGCAGTAAATCGATGGGACAGTCCTCATTCCCAAACTTGAGGTTTTCTTACGGCTCATTCCGGGAGCAGAATCAGGGATTAGTGATGGGTGGATTTCAATGGTGGCAATGATGACCTATGACCCAGGCTCCCATTCTCGGGTGACTTTACCCGTCCATGCACTCACCCAATGCGTAGCAGTTGGAATAGGGGTATCATCAGATCATATCTGAAGGCAAATAAATGTGGAAGTAGAGCACTTTCCATAATTTTAGAAGGGACAGTCCAGCCCACCCCTAGATTGGGTCTCCTGGAGAGGCAAAATAGCTCAGCCTCTTCAAACTAGCCTAAAATTAATTCTTCAAACTTTCAACGTCCTTTCCACCAGTGGCTGTTGCCCTCTGTAAAATTCTAGCAGGCTTGACAAACTCAGGTCAGTCTGAAGTTTCCTTAATAACTTAATTAACTTAATAACTTAATAACTTTTAGACTGTGAGCCCACTGTTGGGTAGGGACTGTCTCTATATGTTGCCAATTTGTACTTCCCAAGCACTTAGTACAGTGCTCTGCACATAGTAAGCGCTCAATAAATACGATTGATGATGATGATGAGGGAGAATCCTATGGGAAGAGGAGCAGTATCTGCTAGAGAGAAGCAATAATAATGATGATGATGATGGCATTTATTCAGCGCTTACTATGTACAAAGCACTGTTCTAAGCGCTGGGGAGGTTACAAGGCGATCAGGTTGTCCCACAGGGGGCTCACAGTCTTAATCCCCATTTTACAGATGAGGTCACTGAGGCCCAGAGAAGTTAAGTGACCTGCCCAAAGTCACACAGCTGACAATTGGCAGAGCCGGGATTTGAACTCATGACCTCTGACTCCAGAGCCCGGGCTCTTTCCACTGAGCCACGCTGCTTCTCAAGGTGGCCTAGTGGAAAGAATGGGAGCCTGGGAGTCAGAAGGAGCTGGGTTCCAATCCTAGCTCTGCCAATTGCCTGCTGTGTGACCTTGGGCAAGTCACTTCACTTCTCCATGCCTCAGTCACCTCATCCGTAAAATGGGAATCAAATAATCGTTCGCCCTCCTACTGCGAGACCCATACGGGGCAGCGATTGTGACCAACCTAATTCACTTGGATAATAATAATTTGTTAAGCGCTTCCTATGTGCCAAGCACTGTTCTAAGTGCTGGGGTAAATACAAGATGATCAGGTTGTCCCACGTGGGGCTCACAGTCTTCATCCCCATTTTACAGATGAGGTAACTGAGGCACAGAGAAGTAAAGTGACTTGCCCAAAGTCACACAGCTGATAAGTGGCGGAGCCGGCATTAGAACCCATGACCTCTGACTCCCAAGCCCAAGCTCTTTCCACTAAGCCACGCTGCTCTACCGCAACACTTAGAACCGTGTTTGGCACAGAGTAAGCGCTAAACAAATACCACAAAAAGGGCCTTGTTAGCCAAATCTCCCTTGACGAATAAAGCTAATGTTTGAAGAACTTAGCTGTCACATAAAATTATTGTTTTCTGCCTGAATTAACTAGGATATTGCCTTGACGTCGTGTTGGTCAAATCAAGCGATTTTATTTATTGAGTGTCTCTCGTGGGCAGACCATTGTATGAAATGTTTGGAGGAGTATAATAGAAGCTTTCAAGGAGATTTCAATTTAATGGAGAAGAAAGACTGGCGCCTCTCATCTAAAAATAGTGGGAGAGGGAGGGAAAACAAGGATACAAGTGATCCTGGAAGTACTTTTATTTATTGAGTACCAGTGAGTGCAAGGCACTGCACTAAGCACTTGATAAAGTGCAAGAGAAAAAAAATGACACTTTAGCCGCCCCCAAGGGGTTTACACTCCAATAGGCAAAACAGGACTAACAGTATTTACAAACGGAGTAATCACAATCAGTAACTGACTGCGCAGTTGAATAAAGATATCCCCAAGTGTTAACAATGGGTATAAATGAATACACAAGTGCTACAGATGGCTGGTGGGTTGAGACAATTTGGGGTATCGGGAATCAAGTGGTGAAGGCTAGTGGAACGTGTGGGATGATGCATAGGTAGGCAAGAAAAGCAGCGTGGCTCAGTGGACAGAGCCTGGACTTGGGAGGCAGAGGTCGTGGGTTCTAATCCCGGCTCCGCCACATATCAGCTGTGTGACTTTGAGCAAGTCACTTCACTTCTCTGGGCCTCAGTTACCTCCTCTGGAAAATGGGGATGAAGACTGTGAGCTCCACGTGGGACAACCTGATTACCTTGTACCTACCCCAGTGCTTAGAACAGTGCTTCGCACATGGGAAGCACTTAACGAATGCCATTATTATTATTATTATTATTATTATTATTAGCATAAAATAGGTGAGTAAATAAGAATAAATGAGTAGTGACTGTAGATCTAAATGCACCACCTGTCTTTATAAAGAAGTATACAGAAGTGCTGAGGATGTGTGAGCTCACCCCCTCCAGGAGGTCTTCCCAGACTGAGCCCCCCCCCTTTCCTCTCCTCCTCCTCATCCCCCCCCCACCTCCTTCGCCTCCCCACAGCACCTGTATATATGTTTGTGCAGATTTATTACTCTATTTATTTTACTTGTACGTATTTACTCTTCTATTTTCTTAATGATGTGCATCTAGCTTTATTCTATTTACACCTGTCAGCTTGTTTGGTTTTGTTGCCTGTCTCCCGCTTCTAGACTGTAAGCCCGTTGTTGGGTAGGGACTGTCTCTATATGTTGCCAACTTGTACTTCCCAAGTGCTTAGTACGGTGCTCCGCACACAGTAAGCGCTCAATAAATACAATTGAATGCATGAATGAATAACTACACAAGCATTATGGGGGCTTTGTGCTGAGGTGGTTTGGGGTGTTGGGAATTGATTGGGGAAGGCTTCCTGGAGGAAGTGGGATTTTAAGAGGATTTCGAAGGTGCGGAGAGCTTTGATTTTGTGGATGTGAAGAAGGAGGGCCTCTGACCTGGGATAACAGCTTGAACATGGGGTCGAAGGCAAGATAGTTGAGAGTGGGGTTTAGTTAAGAAGGCGAGTTTGGAGAGAAGAAAATGTTGAAGCAGGGCATAGCAGATGGACACAACAACAACAATAATAATAATAATAATAATGATAATAGCATTTATTAAGTGCTTACTATGTGCAAAGCACTGTTCTAAGCATTGGGAAGGTTACAAGGTGATCAGGTTGTCCCACGGGGGGCTCACAGTCTTCATCCCCATTTTACAGATGAGGTAACTGAGAGAAGTGAAGTGACTTGCCCAAAGTCACCCAGCTGACAGTTGGCGGAGCCGGGATTTGAACCCATGACATTATAGAAGACGGGGATTCCTGGTGGAGAGACTTCAAGGCTGGGCTTAATTGTGTCCGCTTGATAGAGAAAAGAATTGGAGATTTTTGAGGAGTGGAGCAACGGTGAGGATGATCCGGGCAAGAGCGGATTGTATAGACTGACGTGGGGAGACGGAAACAGTGGTTGAATGATGAAAGCAGGAAGCACTCAATAAATACGATTGAATGAAGGAAAGATGATTAATAATAATAATAATGATGGCATTTGTCAAGTGCTTACTATGTGCAAAGCACTGTTCTAAGCGCTGGGGAAGTTACAAGGTGATCACATTGTCCCACGTGGGGCTCACAGTCTTAATCCCCATTTTACAGATGAGGTAACTGAGGCTCAGAGAAGTTAAATGACTTGCCCAAGGTCACACAGCAGACGTGGGGGAGTCGGGATTCGAACCCATGACCTCTGACTCCCAAGCCAGCGCTCTTTCCACTGAGCCACGCTGCTTGTCTTAACCAATTAACCAATAGTTGAGTCTAATCTCCTCATCCTTGGCTGAAGAGACCCCCGCTGCCCCCCACTTCAAATGGTTTGTTTTGGGGCAAGGCTGGATCCAATCCTCCTGACTCCCTGACGAAGTGCTAAGCCCTAGATTGGGAAAGGAAAAATGGTTAGGTCATTATAATAATGATAATAATGGCATTTATTAAGAGCTTACTATGTGCAAAGCACTGTTCTAAGCGCTGGGGAGGTTGCAAGGTGATCAGGTTGTCCCGCGTGAGGCTCACAGTCTTAATCCCCATTTTACAGATGAGGTAACAGGCTCAGAGAAGTTAAGTGACTTGCCCAAGGTCACACAGCAGACACGTGGTGGAGCTGGGATTCGAACCCATGACCTCTGACTCCAAAGCCCGGGCTCTTTCCACTGAGCCAGGTCATTGTTTCTTGTACTCCCTTCCCCCCAAGCCCGGATCTCCTGATTTCATTTTTCTTTTTGTTTCATGCTATTTGTGAAGCGCTTACTGTGTGCCAAGCCCTGTTCTTAGCACCGGATTAGGTGTAAATTAAAAAGTTTAGAACCAGTCCGTGTCCCATACGGGGCTCACGGTTTTCATCCCCATTTTAGAGCTGAAGTAACTGAGGCCCAGAGAAGTGAAGTGACTTGCCCACGGTCACGCAACAGGTAAGTGGCAGAGCTGTAGGTGTAAGTTAATCAGTTTAGACCCAATCCAGGTCCCAGACGGGGCTCACGGTTTTCATCCCCATTTTAGAGCTGCAGTAACTGAGGCCCAGAGAAGTGAAGTGACTTGCCCACGGTCACGCAACAGGTAAGTGGCAGAGCTGTAGGTGTAAGTTAATCAGTTTAGACCCAATCCGTGTCCCATACGGGGCTCACGGTTTTCATCCCCATTTTAGAGCTGCAGTAACTGAGGCCCAGAGAAGTGAAGTGACTTGCCCACGGTCACACAACAGGTAAGTGGCAGGGCTGTAGGTGTAAGTTAATCAGTTTAGACCCAATCCGTGTCCCAGACGGGGCTCACGGTTTTCATCCCCATTTTAGAGCTGCAGTAACTGAGGCCCAGAGAAGTGAAGTGACTTGCCCACGGTCACACAACAGGTAAGTGGCAGAGCTGTAGGTGTAAGTTAATCAGTTTAGACCCAATCCGTGTCCCATACGGGGCTCACGGTTTTCACCCCCATTTTAGAGCTACAGTAACTGAGGCCCAGAGAAGTGAAGTGACCTGCCCACGGTCACACAACAGGTAAGTGGCAGAGCTGTAGGTGTAAGTTAATCAGTTTAGACCCAATCCAGGTCCCATACGGGGCTCACAGTTTTCATCCCCATTTTAGAGCTGAAGTAACTGAGGCCCAGAGAAGTGAAGTGACTTGCCCACGGTCACACAACAGATAAGTGGCAGAGCTGTAGGTGTAAGTTAATCAGTTTAGACCCAATCCAGGTCCCAGACGGGGCTCACGGTTTTCACCCCCATTTTAGAGCTACAGTAACTGAGGCCCAGAGAAGTGAAGTGACCTGCCCACGGTCACACAACAGGTAAGTGGCAGAGCTGTAGGTGTAAGTTAATCAGTTTAGACCCAATCCAGGTCCCATACGGGGCTCACGGTTTTCATCCCCATTTTAGAGCTGAAGTAACTGAGGCCCAGAGAAGTGAAGTGACCTGCCCACGGTCACACAACAGGTAAGTGGCAGAGCTGTAGGTGTAAGTTAATCAGTTTAGACCCAATCCAGGTCCCATACGGGGCTCACAGTTTTCATCCCCATTTTAGAGCTGAAGTAACTGAGGCCCAGAGAAGTGAAGTGACTTGCCCACGGTCACACAACAGGTAAGTGGCAGAGCTGTAGGTGTAAGTTAATCAGTTTAGACCCAATCCAGGTCCCATACGGGGCTCACGGTTTTCATCCCCATTTTAGAGCTGAAGTAACTGAGGCCCAGAGAAGTGAAGTGACTTGCCCACGGTCACACAACAGGTAAGTGGCAGAGCTGTAGGTGTAAGTTAATCAGTTCAGACCCAATCCATGTCCCTTACGGGGCTCACGGTTTTCATCCCCATTTTAGAGATGAGGTAACTGAGGCCTAGAGAAGTGAAGTGACTTGCCCACGGTCACACAACAGGTAAGTGGCAGGGCTGTAGGTGTAAGTTAATCAGTTTAGACCCAATCCGTGTCCCAGACGGGGCTCACGGTTTTCATCCCCATTTTAGAGCTGCAGTAACTGAGGCCCAGAGAAGTGAAGTGACTTGCCCATGGTCACGCAACAGGTAAGTGGCAGAGCTGTAGGTGTAAGTTAATCAGTTTAGACCCAATCCAGGTCCCATACGGGGCTCACGGTTTTCATCCCCATTTTAGAGCTGCAGTAACTGAGGCCCAGAGAAGTGAAGTGACTTGCCCACGGTCACACAACAGGTAAGTGGCAGAGCTGTAGGTGTAAGTTAATCAGTTTTGACCCAATCCAGGTCCCATACGGGGCTCACGGTTTTCATCCCCATTTTAGAGCTGCACTAACTGAGGCCCAGAGAAGTGAAGTGACTTGCCCACGGTCACGCAACAGGTAAGTGGCAGAGCTGTAGGTGTAAGTTAATCAGTTTAGACCCAATCCAGGTCCCTTACGGGGCTCACGGTTTTCATCCCCTTTTAGAGATGCAGTAACTGAGGCCCAGAGAAGTGAAGTGACTTGCCCACGGTCACACAACAGGTAAGTGGCAGAGCTGTAGGTGTAAGTTAATCAGTTTAGACCCAATCCGTGTCCCATACGGGGCTCACGGTTTTCACCCCCATTTTAGAGCTACAGTAACTGAGGCCCAGAGAAGTGAAGTGACCTGCCCACGGTCACACAACAGGTAAGTGGCAGGGCTGGGATTGGAAATCGGGTCCTTCTGAATCCCAGGCGCGTGCTCTTGCCATTGGGCCACACTGCTTCTCGTGCCTTCCTCTGTGCCTCTACTTCAAGTATGCCCACCTAACCCCACCCCCTACGGCCTCCTTCGCACCTGCTCCACAGCGGTGAGAAAAGGGCACCCTCTTACACCCCTCAGAGCCACAAAACTCATCACAGAAGCAACAGTTTAGTAATCAGCCCATCGATGCGCTATTTACTGAGCCCTTACTGCATGCAGAGCACCGTGCTAAATGCTCGGGACAGTACGATACCACAGAGATGGTAGACACGATCCCTTCCCACAAGGAATTCGCTAAATAATAATAATAATAATAATGGTATTTGTTAAGCACTTACTATGTGCCAGGCACTGTTCTAAGCGCTGGGACAGATACAAGATAATTGGGTTGGACACAGTCCCTGTCCCACACGGGGCTCACGGTCTTCATCCCCATTTTACAGATGAGGGAACTGAGGCCCAGAGAAGTGAAGTGACTTGCCCAAGGTCACCCAGCAGACGGAAAGGTTCAGTTCTTAAGTGGCCATCTCCGTTACCAAGAAGGATGTTCCTAGATGGGATTAAAGCGTGAATTTTCTCAGTCAGAGGTCACGGGTTCCAATCCCGGCTCCGCCAGTTGTCAGCCGTGCGACTTTGGGCAAGTCGCTTCACTTCTCTGGGCCTCAGTGACCTCATCTGTAAAACGGGGATGAAGACTGTGAGCCCCCCGTGGGACAACCTGATCACCTTGTAACCTCCCCAGCGCTTAGAACAGTGCTTTGCACATAGTAAGCGCTTAATAAATGCCATAAGAAAATTATAAGGAATGCTGGGAAAATCATTTTGGAAGTGGAATTATACATCCACATAGCTTGAATCCACTAAGTGTTGCTATCAACCGTCAGCTGTGTGACTTTGGGCAAGTCGCTTCGCTTCTCTGGGCCTCAGTTCCCTCATCTGTAAAATGGGGATTAAGACTGTGAGTGCCACGCGGTACAACCTGATCACCTCGTAAGTTCCCCAGCGCTTAGAACAGTGCTTTGCACATAGTGAGCGCTTAATAAATGCCATTATTATTATTATTATTATTATTATTATCTCACTTCACCTCATTGAGGGAGATTCTTTCCCAAGCCTTTCTAACAGTGCCCCATACAGCTTCTTGCAAAAACAAATCAACAGACAAAATCTAGGGGGTTATTAAGATGTTCTTATCCTTCTGTGCGGTTTGATTTTGTGAGAAACTCCTTGGAGACTGCTTAGGGATGGTACCCTTGCCAGGGAACAAAGGTGCACGTTAAGGTTTGTAAACGGGAATGGAGAAACTGCTTTAGTGGTGACGCTCATATTTTACAAGGACAGAGAAGACTGTCAACGGACTTTTAGTGCCATCTCCTGGATTCCTTATAGGTGGGTTTCGAATGAAGAAATAATAATAATAATACAATAATAGTAATAATATAACAATAATAATAGCATTTATTTTTTTTTTTGATGGCATTTGTTAAGCGCTTACTATGTGCAGAGCACTGTTCTAAGCGCTGGGGGGATACACGGCGATCAAATTGTCCCACGTGGGGCTCACAGTCTTCATCCCCATTTTACAGATGAGGTAACTGAGGCTCAGAGAAGTTAAGTGACTTGCCCAAGGCCACCCAGCAGGCATGTGGCAGAGTCGGGATGCGAACCCATGACCTCTGACTCCAAAGCCCGTGCTCTTTCCACTGAGCCACGCTGCTTCTCCAAGGGCTTCCCAGTAGAGTTGAGCAAATGTTTATGTGCTTCACTAGTGACGGGCTTTATTAAATGCTTACTATGTGCAAAGCACTGCTCTACGCACTGGGGAGGTTACAGGGTGATCAGGCTGTCCCACGGGGGGCTCCCAGTCTTCATCCCCATTTTACAGATGAGGTCACTGAGGCCCGGAGAAGCGAAGTGACTTGCCCAAAGTCACGCAGCTGGCAATTGGCGGAGCCGGGATTTGAACCCAGGACCGCGGACTCCAAAGCCAGGACTCTTCCCACTGAGCCATGCTGCTCTGTTAGATGCCACTCAACAGAGAAGAATTTTTAAGGCATTAACCAGCAAGGCAAGTGATATGAAAGGAACAAAATGAAGATTCGAGCTACAGTGACAGTGATTTTCCTTTACTGAATAGTTGAAAAGGGAACCACTTTTGGATTAGAGAAGCAGCGTAGCATAATGGAGAGAGCATGGGACTGGGAGTTCAGAAGGTCACGGGTTCTAGTCCCGGCTCTACGACTTTGTCTGCTAGGTGACCTTGGACAAGTCACTTCACTTCTCTGGGCCTCAATTACCTCATCTGTAAAAAGGGGATTGAAACTGTGAGCTCCACATGGGACAGAGACCGTGTCCAACCCGATTTGCTTGTCCCCACCCCAGAACTTAGTTCAGTGCCTGGCACACGGTAAGCGCTTAACAAATATCATTATTATTGTTATTAAATACCATCATCATTATTATTATTGGTGACCTTACTTCAGCCGCTTAGAGAAGCAGCGTGGCTCAGTGGAAAGAGCACGGGCTTTGGAGCCGGAGGTCATGAGTTCAAATCCCGGCTCCGCCAATTGTCAGCTGTGTGACTTTGGGCAAGTCACTTCACTTCTCTGGGCCTCAGTTCCCTCGTCTTTAAAAAGGGGATGAAGACTGTGAGCCCCCCATGGGACATCCTGATCGCCTTGTAACCTCTCCAGCGCTTAGAACAGTGCTTTGCACATAGTAAGCACTTAATAAATGCCATTATTATTATTATTAAATACCATCATCATTATTATTATTGCTGACCTTACTTCAGCCGCTTAGAGAAGCAGCGTGGCTCAGTGGAAAGAGCACGGGCTTTGGAGTCGGAGGTCATGAGTTCAAATCCCGGCTCCGCCAATTGTCAGCTGTGTGACGTTGGGCAAGTCACTTCGCTTCTCTGAGCCTCAGTTCCCTCGTCTGTAAAATGGGGATGAAGACTGTGAGCCCCCCATGGGACATCCTGATCGCCTTGTAACCTCTCCAGCGCTTAGAACAGTGCTTTGCACATAGTAAGCACTTAATAAATGCCATTATTATTATTATTAAATACCATCATCATTATTATTATTGCTGACCTTACTTCAGCCGCTTAGAGAAGCAGCGTGGCTCAGTGGAAAGAGCACGGGCTTTGGAGTCGGAGGTCATGAGTTCAAATCCCGGCTCCGCCAGTTGTCAGCTGTGTGACGTTGGGCAAGTCACTTCGCTTCTCTGGGCCTCAGTTCCCTCGTCTGTAAAATGGGGATGAAGACTGTGAGCCCCCCATGGGACATCCTGATCGCCTTGTAACCTCTCCAGTGCTTAGAACAGTGCTTTGCACATAGTAAGCACTTAATAAATGCCATTATTATCATTATTATTCTTAGTTCACCTCTAGCTGACAAGGAGAACAGAGCTTGGCACACAGTAAGCACTTAACAAATACCATCATTATTATCTGTGCCTTGTGCTGATGGCAGATAGCCCTTCAGTCATCATTATCATGGGATTTGCTGAGCATAGGGCACTGTACTAAGCGCTCGGGAAAGTACAATACAACTGACACATCTCCTGCCATCAGTGAGCTTAGTGCCGTGAACCAATCTTGACTGATCCCCTTCTTCAAGCTCCATTTCGTACTGGCTTAATTCACTTCAAAGAAAATGTGCTTCTTAGATGCCAGCAAAATCTACATCTTTCTAAAACAATAGAGGACAGAACTAAAAGCCTCTTTAAATTAAACGGTAGCAGATAATCCTAACTAACCACAGTGACCCCATGAAAGGATTGTGCTGGAACTAACCAATTTAGTGATAGCTAGACATTTCCTAATACTCATGTTTCTTAAAACATCTTTGCAAATACTTGTCCATTTATTTACCCGCTCATTTCAAACACACCCCAGGGCACATTTTTACCTATATTTAATATTAGGGACAAGACTGGGCCATTAAAAAAGAAAGCAAAATGATCTGAAAACTGGTAAAATTTTATACTTATTAGGAACTCTGTTTTAGAGAATCTTAAAATGAAAATGACACAGTAAACGCTAAGCAAACTGCCAGTTCCTGACAACAGGTCATTCTGGCAGATGAAGCAGATCTCCTGAGATTAATTTACTTCATCAGTAACTATGCTCATTTTTTTTCGTCAAATAAAATGGAACTATGTTAATAAGGGGGTGAAGGAGCAAGATTCAGTGAGTGATGGAAATGGAGCAGACAAAATAATGAGCATTTGTTAAGCACCCACTATGTGCCAGGCACTGTACTAAGCTCTGGGGTGGATACAAGCAGCGTGAGAGAAGTAGCATAGCTCAGTGGAAAGAGCATGGGCTTGGGAGTTAGAGGTCATGGGTTCAAATCCACTCCGCCGCTTGTCAGCTGCGTGACTTTGTGCAAGTCACTTAACTTCTCTGTGCCTCGGTTACCTCATCTGTAAAATGGAGATTAAGGCTGTGAGCCCCATGTGGGACAACCTGATCACCTTGTATCCTCCCCAGGACTTAGAACAGTGTTTTGCCCACAATAAGCGCTTAACAAATGCCATCATTATCATATAAGGTCATCAGTTTGGATACAGTCCCTATCCCACACGGGGCTCACCATCTTAATCTCCATTTTACAGGTGAGGTAACTGAGGCACAGAGAGGTTAAGTGACTCGTCCAAGGTCACACATCAGGCATGTAGGGGAACCAGGATTGGAATCCATGACATCCCGCCAACACCTCAAATACCTCCATCACCTGTCCTACGTCACCTCGAATTTAACCGGTCCTAAACAGAACTTCTCATAGTCCCACCCAAACCCTGTCCTCCCCTCGACTTTTATGGGATTATCTTCTTGGCATTATCTTGGCATTATCTTCTACCAATCTCATCCAACCCACGTACTCAATCTGTCACCAAATCCTGCCTGTTCAACCTTCACCACAGCACTAGAATCTGTACTTTTCTCTCCATCCAAACCACTATCACATTAATCCAAGCATTGATCCTCTCCTGCCTCAATTATTCATTCATTCAATCGTATTTATTGAGCACTTACTGTGTGCAGAGCACTGTTCTAAGCGCTTGGGAAGTACAAGTTGGCAACATATAGAGACGGTCCCTACCCAACAGTGGGCTCACAGTCTAGAAGACAGTGGGCTCATCAGCCTCCTTTCTGACCTCCCTGCCTCTTGTCTTTCCCCACCTCAATCCATACTTCACCTTGTTACTCCGATCTTTTTTTTTCTACAAACCATTCAGTCCGTGCTTCCCCACTCCTCAAGAATCTCCGGTGGCTGTCCATCCACCTCTGCGTCGAACAGAAACTCTTCATCATCGACTTTAAAGCATTCAGTCACCTTGCCCCCTCCTACCTCACCTCACTACTCTCCTACTACGACCCAGCCCGCACACTTTGCTCCCCTAAAGCCAACCTTCTCACTGGACCTTCCCCAGGTGGTTAGTACAGCGCTCTGCCCACCGTAAACACTCAATAAATATGATTGATTGAATAAATATCATTGATGATCCATCCCCAAGTCTACTTCTTGTGACCCATAAACAGACTCCTCGTGCCTGAAGAGATTGTGACTGCTCTCGAACTGACTGATATTTTCAGCCCACTCGACTTCCCGTGATGATGAATTCTGTTTCCTCCCCACACGGTAGCGGCGGAGTCGGGCCAAATATACAAGAAGACTTTGTGGGCGGCTTTCCTGGAAGCACGATGTTGCGATAGAAATGCCAGATTTCACTCCATCTTCTTGGAAGTAGCCCGAGTGTTCTCCCTGCCTAACCCAATCTTTTCATCAGGTTGTGTGCGTTCGGTCGAACGTGTGAATTTACAGCAAGTGCCCTGGTTATCATGGTTCTGCTAGTAGAAACAACTGTTTGGTTTTTGGGGTTTTTTTTTTATGCTACAAAACTCCTGCCAAAAAACTGCTCCTTAAAAGACTGCTTTTATAGTCAGCCCCATTAGTGGGTAGGAAGTCAAGCATTTTATCTAGTGGTTTGTTTCTTTGGTCTATTTTCCAGATGTTTTCTAATACTATTGTTCAGGTGATGATTTGTAGCCCTGTTGATATTTTCTCTCTCTACCATTTTTTTTTTTTTTGAGGAGCGATAGTTCATTTAGGGTTGGGAAATGACTTTTCCAATCTCTTGCTTGGTGATGAAATGTAGTTGCTTTTGTGTCTTATGTCGTTCTCACTAGCAGTAAGACTTGGCTCCAGAGCAGAGGCGACTAGACAGGAGAAGCTCCAGAGACAGTGATGTAATACATTCCCACCTCTGTTGTGGTCATTTTGTAAGAGTCAAGAGAAGCCAAAATCACAAATTCTGGCCTCTAAAAAACCCGTTCTGGCAGGGACAATTCATGCTTTGTGTTAGAATGGAAGGCAATCCAGAAATTTGTGTAGTTGTGTTTCTGCGCAAGAGGAGATTTGACCTAGTAGCCACCCAAATGTTACACCGCAATTCTTGTCAAACATCAAGCAGTAGTATTTATTGAGCGCTTACGGTGTGCCGAGCACTGTACTAAGCACTCGCAAGAATACAATATAATAGTGTTGGTAGACACGTTCTCTGTCCACAATGAGAAGCTATAGAGCGAGGCCTGGGAGTTAGAAGGACCTGGGTTCTAATCCCAGCTCCGCCACTTGTCTGCTGCATGGTCTTGGGCAAGTCATTTCACTTCTCTGGGCTTCACTTACTTCATCTGTTAAATGGGGATTGAGAATGTGAGCCCCACATGGGACGGGGACTGAGTCCAACCTGATTTGTTTGTAACCACTCCAGCGCTTAGTACAGTGTTTGATACATAGTAAGTGCTAAACAAATACCACAATTATTGTTATTATTGTTCAACTATGGATGACACACCTATCCTTGCAATCCATATTGTTGGTAGCCCCAGGATGGAGGACAGAAGTCGATGAATAGTATGAGAAGATTTTAAATCCTCCCCCTCGTCCCTCTCTCCATCCCCGCCATCTTACCTCCTTCCCTTCCCCACAGCACCTGTATATATGTATATACGTTTGTACATATTTATTACTCTATTTATTTATTTTATTTGTACATATCTATTCCATTTATTTTATTTTGTTAGTATGTTTGGTTTTGTTCTCTGTCTCCCCCGTTTAGACTGTGAGCCCACTGTTGGGTAGGGACTGTCTCTTTATGTTGCCAACTTGTACTTCCCAAGCGCTTAGTGCAGTGCTCTGCACACAGTAAGCGCTCAATAAATACAATTGATTGATTGATTGATTTAAATTCCATGAGATTGTAGGCTCAAGGAGAGGGTCTGTGTCTTTTACTCCTGTTATAGTTTTTCAAGTCCTTAGGATGGTGCATTGCACTCAGTAGGGACTCAATAAATCCCGTTACTGCAGCTACTAATGCTACTACCAATTACTGCTACTACCAACTAGGGGAAGCAGCCTGGCTCAGTGGAAAGAGCACAGGCTTGGGAGTCAGAGGTCGTGGGTTCGAATCCCAGCTCTGCCACTTGTCAGCTGTGTGACCTTGGGCAAGCCACTTAACTTCTCTGTGCCTCAGTGACCTCATCTGTAAAATGGGGATTAAGGCTGTGAGCCCCCACGTGGGACAACTTGATCATCTTGAATCCCCCCGAGCGCTTAGAACAGTGCTTCGCACATAGTAAGTGCTCAACAAATACCACCATTATTGTTACTACTGCTACCACTGCTACTACTACCATCACCACCATCACTACCACCACAAGTAAGGCCTCTGGAAGCAATTAGAGCATGCATTCTGCTGATCGCACGGTAAATAACAACTTTCACTGCATCATCGTCGACATTCTAAGATTCATTCGATCATGTTTATTGAGCACTTACTGTGTGCAGAGCACTGTACTAAGAGCTTGGGAAATACAAATCGGCAACATATAGAGATGGTCCCTACCCAACAACGGGCTCCCAGCCTAGAAGAGGTGTTATATCTACAGCATCTACACCCATCAATCATTCAATGGTATTTACTGAGCGCTTATTGCACGCAGAGCACTGTAATAATAATAATAACCGTGGTATTTGTTAAGCGCTTACTATGTGCCAGGCACTGTTCTAACCGCTGGGGTGGATTGAAGCAAAATGGATTGGACTCAGTCCTTGTCCCACAAGGGGCTCCCAATCGTAACCCCCATTTTACAGATGAGGTAACCGAGGCACAGGGAAGTTAAATTACTTGCCCAGAGTCATGCAGCAGACACGCATGAAGCTGGGATTAGAACCCAGATCCTCTGACTCCCAAGCCTGTGCTCTATCCACTAAGCCGCATTGCTTCTCCAGTGGTTAGGACAGTATAGTGCAACAGAATTGGTAGACACGTTCCCTGTCCACAGTGAGTTTGCAGTTGAGAGGAACTGTTTGTGATATTTTGCGTCAAGGAGAAGAGCAGACTCACAAGCAATTAATCAGTCATTGAGTATTTATTGAGCGCTTACTTTGTGGGGAGGACTGAACTAAGCACTTGGGAGAGTACAACAGAGTTGGGGTAGATACCTTCTTTTCCCACAAGGAACTTACAGTCTAGAGGGGGAGACAGACATTGAAATAAATTACATTTATGTATATAAGTGTGGTAGGGCTGAGGGTGGGGTGAATAGCAAGTGCTTAAAGAGTTCGGGTCCAAGAACTTATACAAGGAGAGCAGGTTGTCCCACGTGGGGCTCCCAGTCTTCATCCCCATTTTACAGATGAGGGAACTGAGGCCCAGAGAAGTGAAGTGGCTCGCCCAAGGTCACACAGCAGACAAGTGGCGGAGCCGGGATTAGAACCCACGTCCTCTGACTCTCGAGCCCTGGCTCTTGCCACTAAGCCACGCTGCTTCTCTGACTTCGGATCCATTTCTTTCCTGCCTTGAACTGAAAAAGTATTTTCCCGAAATTTCCTTCGTAGTGATGTCCTGCGTTGGGACACTCAGCTATTGTCAGATTTATCTCCTCGAAGGCAGTGGAGCTAATTTTCAGAGAGAACCATTAATACATAGCCACTAGGGAGTGGTGTCGCACCCTGAATCAACCAAGAAGCGAAAAAGAAATGCAGGAAACCACTTAAACCTCTCAAATTCATTCGCTGAGATAGTTCCCACAATTAGGGTTTAGACGTCAAACTAAGAAAGAGCATTGTGTTTAACCCTATTACTTTATAGACTTATAAGCTTGCTCTCTGGGACATCCGTCGCTCTCTGGGACATCCGTCATTCGAAAGGGGGAAGTTGTCTTCAGTGTAAAACCCGATTAAAGTCAACGTTTAATGCTGATTTCATTTCAAAGAGAAAATGACGAACGAGACTATATATTCCTAGTTATTGCGGGCAGCGCGACCGAAAGAAATGAGTTCATTTCCGTAAGTGGTGTGTTTTTAATAATAATAATAATTTTGGTATTTGTTAAGCGCTGACTATGTGCAAAGCACTGTTCTAAGCGCTGGGGAGGAGACAAGGTGATCAGGTTGTCCTGTGTGGGGTTCACAATCTTAATCCCCATTTTACAGATGAGATAACTGAGGCCCAGAGAAGTGAAGTGATTTGCCCAAAGTCACCCGGCTGACAAGCGGCAGAGCCGGGATTGGAACGCATGACCTCTGACGCCCAAGCCCGGGCTCTTTCCACTGATTCACGCTTAGCCTATGGTGGAGAAACTCTGATTAAAATAGAATTTAATTTGAGATGCTATTAAACTGAGGAATTAGAATTGCTCCAGAGTGTTTACGCAAGGCCAACTTTTATGTCTGGGAAGGAAGAGGAGCACTGAATGATGATTCCAGTTTAAAACTCGGGCATATTCAATTTTATTTCCGGGCTCTTACTGCGGTCATTAAGGAGAAGCAGTGTGGTCTAGTGGATAGATTGCGGGCGTGGGAATCAGAACGACCTGGCTTCTATGCCCGGCTCTGCCGCTTGTCTGCTGTTTGGCCTTGGGTAAATCACTTAACTTCTCTGTGCCTCAGTTATCTCAACTGTAAAATGGGGATTAAAACCGTGAGCCCCACATGGGACATGAACTGTGTCCAACCTGATTAGTTTGTAACTACTTGCAGAGTTTAGTTCAGTGCCTGGCACTTAACGAATACCAGAAAAAGTGTCCAAAATGTCAAAAATAAATAGTAAATTAGTATTATGTACTAGACTGTCAGCTTCCCTCTAGATTGTAAGCTCATCCAAGCGCTTAGTACAGTGCTCTGCACACAGTAAGCACTCAGTAACTACGATTGAATGAATGAATGATAGTTATTGCAAATTTTATGAGACTGTTGTGTACGACCATTGCTATGCATTACTACCCAGTCTTCCTCTAGTGAGATTATGAATTTAGTTCTCACAAGGTACAATGAATAATGAGGATTGGTGGAGTTTTTAATAGTAAAAATACAAGTTACTGCTTTTTGTCCCCAGAGGAAGTTACATAAAATGCACACACTGCATTGTATTCTCCTCTAAGGCAAACATAGCAGACAGGCCACCTCGAGTCCGGTTCTTTCCACTTGTGGAACACATTTTCTAACTCTATGGTGGTGATTCATAAGGCTCAGGAAAGACACACCTTCCAGAAACATGGATTCAGAGGCTTGGAGAGTATATATGCAGTCTGGTTATTTTTACCTTTTTGGTTTCCTGTTAATATGTGACTTTCAATTTCCATGGAGCGGTGAGCCTTACACTGTCTGAAACCTGAACCCCAGGTGGGACGATGGCTATTTTCCTTTCAAATAACAAAGGAAACTGCGTTCCACAGTGAACCCCTCCATACCCTGCCTTGCCCTCTGGTCTTACAGATACAATTGCAGTTCTCCTTTAGAGACTTAGAATCAGCACAGAGCACACATTTTAAGTAAACACTTAATAAATACCATAATCAACCAATCACATTTAGTGAGCAGTTACTGTGTATAGAGAGCACTGCACTAAGCACTTGAGAAAGTACAGTATAACAGAAGTGGCAGACATGTTCCCTGCACGCAACATGCTTACACCATGTATATATGTTTGTACATATTTATTATTTATTACTCTATTTATTTATTTATTTTACTTGTACATATCTATTCTATTTATTTTATTTTGTTAGTATGTTTGGTTTTGTTCTCTGTCTCCCCCTTCTAGACTGTGAGCCCACTGTTGGGTAGGGACTGTCTCTATATATTGCCAACTTGTACTTCCCAAGCTCTTAGTACAGTGCTCTGCACACAGTAAGCGCTCAATAAATACGATTGATTGATTGATTGATCACAACAGCCTAGAGGGCTAGAAGAAACTCATTAACACTCTCTAAGGTCACCCAAGATCTCCTTTTAGCCAAATCTAATGGGTTCCACTCTGTCCTAAACCTCTGTCCCTCCTCCTTGAAACACTAATCGGCCTCAGATTGCCTGATGTCAGTTAATAAATCAATGGTATTTATTGAGCGCTTAGTCTGTGCAGAGCTTGGGAGAGTACAATACTACAGGATTAGCAGATAAGTTCCCTGACACGTTATGAACCTGAGTTTTCTCCTACCACTATAACTGCTCTTTCTCAGTTTCTCTGTTAACTTCTCCTCTACGTTTGCAACCCTTATCTGTAGTGTCCCATGAATCTCTGTTCTTTTCTTCTTCTTCTTTTTCTTCTTCTTCTCCTACTTCTCAGAGAGAAGCAGTGTGGCTTAGTGGAAAGAGCCCGGGCTTTGGAGTCATGGGTTCAAATCCCAGCTCCGCCGATTGGCAGCTGTGTGACTTTGGGCAAGTCACTTGACTTCTCTGTGCCTCAGTTCCCTCATCTGTAAAATGGGGACTAAGACTGGGGGCCCCACAGAGTGTGTGACAGAGTGTGGTACAACCTGATCACCTTGTAACCTCCCCAGCACTTTGAACAGTGCTTTGCACATAGTAAGCGCTTAATAAATGTCATTATTATTATTATTATTATTCTCTGTGCCTCAGTTACCTCATCTGTAAAATGAGGATCAAGACTGTGAGCCTCATGAGGGACAACGACTGTGTCCAATTTAACTTCTATATACCCCAGCGCTTAGAACCGTGTTTGTCATATAGAAAGCGCTTAACAAATACCACAATTATTATTAGGCCACACTGCCTCCCATCGCTTCATTTGAGTGTATTTATTGAGCGCTTACTGCATGCAGAGCACTGTACTAAGCCCTTGGGAGAGTACAGGATAACAATAAGCAAGACACATTCACTGGCAATTGCTCTCTTCATTTTACATGAAGCATAGAGAGGTAAGAGACCTCTTTCATGTCCCACACAAGTCTGAGAACTATAACACTACATTATCAGGTTTGTCCTTCATCAACAGATCAATCAGACCTACAGGTTCATATATTTCTCTATCAGAAATTATAGAAAAGAAATTACTAGGAAAAGCAACACTTGAAATAAGCCAGTGTGGAGGAAAGCAAGTAATTATAGCAAAAGGAATGGAAACAACCCATTAGAGCATCTGATCCAACAGTCCTTCCTTGCTTTTCCAATATTCGTCTTTGACTTTTCTATTTCTCCTCTGCAATACCCACCTTGGCTGTGATCTAAGTCCTTCAGAATCCGAGGCGATACTTGTTTTTTGGCCTAGTGACGTCATGCTCCCTCATTTTTATTCCGTGCAATCCAAAAAAAAAAGACTTGTCGAGATACTATGCTGGAGAGAGGAGGCTATTTTGTATTTGACTGTGACTGGCCTGATTCTAAGGAGTTTGGTGGGGGTAGAGGAAGGAGGTGGCTAGAGAAAAAGGTGGAAACTGAGGGGTGGGTGAGTGCGGGATGTATGCAGACTATTATTATATAATGTGCTCAGTTTTTCCCTTCCGTTCAGAAGAAAGCAGTAACATTTTCCCTCGAGCCACAGAGGTATAAGCATCTCCCTTGTCCCGAATCCCTGTTCTTCACGGGTGGCAGGACTTTTTTCCCAACAAACACTGCACTCCAGTCTGTTCCATAGCCAAGAGAAGTTCTTCTTGGCCTGGACAATCAGTGTGCAGAAAAGCGAACTCCGATGGGCTGTATAGAGCCAAAGAGAAGTCTAGAAGACTTTTAGACTGTGAACCCACTGTTGGGTAGGGACTGTCTCTATACGTTGCTAATTTGTACTTCCCAAGCGCTGAGTACAGTGCTCTGCACACAGTAAGCGCTCAATAAATACGATTGATGATGATGATGATGATGATGATGATAGAGGGATTGTTATGGCTAGGTACTCCCTGACTCTGCCCAGAGAAGAGCAAACCTGTTCTAACCAAGTGCAATGCCTCAGTGCATACAAAGGTAGGGTAGGGAGGAACAGGGCTGAGTGGGGATGAGACCGCATTTTTCCTCACCGCCCTGAAGTGTTTCGCTTCCCGGGGTTACAACAGTCCATTCCCCCTAAGCGAGTGAAGAGAACCGTGCTTCCTGGCCCCTTTGTTTCTGCAAAGATGTTTGATTTATATGGCTAAAGAAATCCTACTGGAAAAACAAGACTCCGGGACCATGTCTTCACCAATAGTGTGAAACAGATGGCAGTGCTGCTCTGGACTTAAATTTTCTTTCAGAATGGTCAATTCCAGGTATTTCCACACCTCTGTGAGGGTGACGTGATCAAACCCGATGGGGAAAATGACAGGAATTCACCCTTCGGACTATAAATTGCGGTTTAGAGCAGTAGCGCGTTCTGTGGTCTTGTGTTCACGAAGGAAGGGTCTGAGCCTGAGCCTATGAGGAAAGTGGATTGTGTATTTGCCAAACCTCCTTTTCTTGGCTCCGTATTCATTATCTACATGGAAAAATGAAAAAAAAAAAAGAGGGAGGGAGAAAAATACTTGGGCGGGAATTTATGTATCTTAACAATCAGCTCCTGATAGCTCTGATGGTGGCAGTGTCTTTCAGAAGTTCCAGCTTGCTTAGGTCAGAAGCTTCAGAACACTCCATTATTAATAAACAGAAGGCTTTGGGGTGCTTGACCACTTTGACACCTTCAAAGCATTATTAAAGCACATATTACTCTATTTATTTATTTATTTTACTTGTACATATCTATTCTATTTATTTTATTTTGTTAAAATGTTTGGTTTTGTTCTCTGTCTCCCCTTTCTAGACTGTGAGCCCACTGTTGGGTAGGGACTGTCTGTATATGTTGCCAACTTACCTCCCAAGCACTTAGTACAGTGCTCTGCACACAGTAAGTGCTCAATAAATATGATTGATTGATTGATTGATTGATTGATCTTCTCCAAGAGACTGAGCCCTCACCTTCTCTTCTCCCAACTCTTTTCTGTATCACCTTTGCATGTGGATTTTCACCCTGTATTCACCACTCCCGCCAGCCCCGTGGCACTTATATTCATTATGTATTTATATTAATGTCTGTCTCCCCCTCTAGAGTGTAAGCTCAGTGTGGGCAGGGGATGTGTCTACCAACTCTGTTATATTGTATAGTGCTCTGCACACAGGAAGTCCTCAATACATTTGATTGATTGATTGATTGACTTTCTGCGGTTGGTACGTGGGGGTTGACAAGAATATGGTTGGGGTAGGGAAGAGAGAGAGGGTGGCAAAATAGAAGCACCCTCTGGACTATGTGGGCAGGGAACTTGTCTTCCCATTTTTTAAAAAATTGTACGCTCCCAAGTGCTAAGGACGGTGCTGTGCACATAATAAGTGCTCAATGAATCGATTGATTGATTCATTGGGAGCAATTGGGTGTTAGAGCAGCATGGTCTAGTGGTTAGAGCACGGGCTTGGGAATCAGAAGGACCTGAGTTCTAATCCCGGCTCCACTGGAAAAAACACGGGCCTAGCAGTCGGAGGACCTCGTTGCTAATCCCAGCTCTACCACTTGTCTGCTGTGTGACCTTTCAAAAAAAATTTTTTTATGGTATTTGTTAAGTTCTTACTATGCGCCAGGCACTGTACTAAGTGCTGGGGTAGATGCAACATAGGTGGACACAGTTCCTGTCCCACGTGGGATTTTTTTTTAAAATGGCATTTATTAGGCGCTTACTATGTGCAAAGCACTGTTCTAAGCGCTGGGGAGTTTACAGTGTGATCAGGTTGTCCCACGGGGGGGCTCACAGTTTTAATCCCCATTTTCCAGATGAGGTAACTGAGGCATAGAGAAGTTAAGTGATATGCCCAAAGTCACACAGCTGACAAGTGGCGGAGCCGGGATTTGAACCCATGACCTCTGACTCCAAAGCCTGGGCTCTTTCCACTGCGCCATGCTGCTTCCCAGCAGCACGTAAGACTGTAAGATTTACAGTCTTAATCCCCATTTTACAGACGAGGCACAGAGAAGTTAGGTGATTTGCCCAACATCACCCAGCGGACAAGTGGCAGAGGCAGAATTAGAACCCAGCTCCTCCTACTCCCAGGCCCGTGCTCTTTCCATTTCAGCATTAATATTTCTAAAGTGAGGTCTGCCTTTACAAGCCTGCAGTTGTCTTCCTTCCTATCTAGTGTATGTCAGTCGATTCTGTGAGAGTCGGCTACTTAATTGTATTTTTGTCTCTTCATTTTGCTATAACAAGTACAAAATGATTGTTCCAGTTGTAGCAGTAACTGATTTTTCCAAATGTGAGACATCTTTTTGGTTGGGGACACCTACCTCACGTTTTGCAGTTCAGTGCCATTTCCATCTTAACTATATTGTCATGTTTTCCGAGTTGAACTACCCAACTAAATTCTGGTCATTTTCTGCTAAATGCTGTTTCCTTTCAATTGCATAGAGAGTGAATTAGCTTTATGTGTTTGAATGATTTTGTTCAAATTCAACCACTTCTAGTTTTCCCTTATGTTCCCATTTATTGTTCCAATTACCATCAGTAAAAGCATTTTCTAGAGCTCCAAATCTTCTGCTCTGCCTGAGATTCTCTAGGGCTGTTAAGAAGATTAGAAAAAATGTTCATCTTCCACTTTCCGTCTCTAAATCTGAATCTTTCGGCGTTCCCCTTGTCCTTTCGTAAACAGTGATCCTGAAATTTGGGGAGTGTCGGGTCTGGCCCAGGACTGACTAGACTCCTCTTATAAATAGGTCTAGGTTTCTGGAAACGTCCGGAGCATGTAAACTGCTCACTCCTCTGGACCTCTCCCGGAGGGGAAACTAAGTTATAGAGCCGGTCAATCACTCGCTTGATGATGTCAGCTGGAGCACGGCCAACTTTAGGGAGGAATTGGGTAAGTCACAGGAGAAAGAAAGAAGGGAGGGTCAGGCCAGGCCTGCTTCCTGAAGAGAAAGAAGCTTGCAGAGGGCTTGTCAGCAGGAGGTCTCAGTTTCAGCAGGGTGAATTGCGAAGGAAGACCCTGTGCACGGAATGACCGCAGGAGATCCGTGCAATATTTCAGGAGGGGGGCTGCGTTATCGCTAGAATGAGCGCAAGAACATGCGTCTGTCTCAGGATCTGGTTAAAGATGACTTTCAATCCATGTCAACCAATCAGTGGTATTTATTGAAAGCTTATTACCCCAGAGTATACGACAGTGCCTGACACGTAGTGACCGCTTAACAAATATCCTATATCTATACCTATATGTTGCCAATTTGTACTTCCCAAGCGCTTAGTACAGTGCTCTGCACACAGTAAGCGCTCAATAAATACGATTGATGATGATGATGATGATAGCTATATAAAAAAGGAAGACTTGTGCCTGAGTGCTGTGGAGTGTGGAAGTTCCCACACGCTTAGTTGACGTGGAAGTCCCGAAGTGGAATCTTGGGGAAGGGAGAGGTTAATCAGGGAACCCCCCTGGAGGAGGTGTGATTTCAGGGGGACTTTGAGGATGGGGAGAGCAGCGTTCGGCCAGATGTGAAGGAGAAGGGTTTCAGACAGAAAGGAGGTGCGAACAGGAGGTAGAGGCAGGAGAGAGGAGAACAAGGGACAATGAGTAGGATAGCTGGAGAGGAGCAAAATGGGCGAGGGAAAGGAGCCAGGATAAGCAAGAGGAAGGGAGCTGATTGAGTGATTTAAAGTCAACGGTCAGGGGTTTCTGCTTGCTGCAGAGCGGAATGAGCAATCATCAGCGGTTCTTGAGGAACAGGGAGAGCACATAGAATAATGACTTCAGGAAACGATCTCGATAGCAGAATAAAGTATGGCCCGAAGGGGGTGAGGCTTGAAGGTAACGGAAGTTCATGAGGAGGCTGATGCAGTAGTTCAAGCAGGATATGACAAGGATTAGACTGACTAGGTGGCAGATGGGTGGATTCCGGAGATGTCATGGAGAGGAAGAACTGACAAGATTTGGTGACAGATGGAATAAGGGGATTGACAAGAGTGAGAAAGAGAGAGAAGTCATGGCTAATAATAATGATAATGATGGCATTTGTTAAGCGCTTACTATGTGCAAAGCGTGTTCTAAGCACTGGGGAGGATACAAGGTGATCAGGTTGTCCCACGTGGGGCTCACAGTCTTCATCCCCATTTTACAGATGAGGTAACTGAGGCACAGAGAAGTGAAGTGACTTGCCCAGAGTCACAGAGCTGGCAATTGGCGGAGCCGGGATTTGAACCCATGACCCCTGACTCCCAAGGCCGGGCTCTTTCCACTGAGCCACGCTGCTTCTACCAACGTCGTGGACTTGAAAGACAGGGAGCATGGTGGTGCTGTCAGTTGTGATGGGAAAGTTAGGTGGAGGAATTAATTTTGGAGGGAATATGAGGAGTTCCCTCATATTATGTAGCCCGAGAAAAGCAGGGTGGCCTAGTGGATAGAGCATGGGCCTGGGAATCAGAAGGACCTGGGTTCTAATCTCAGTTCCGTCACCTGTCTGCTCCGTGACTTCTCTGTGCCTCAGTTACCTCATCTGTGAAGTAGGGAGGATTAAGACTGTGAACCCCATGTGGGGCATGGACTATATCCAACCTCATTAGCTGGTATCTACCCCAGCATGTAGCACAGGGCCTGGCACAGAGTAAATGCTTAAATGCCATAAAAACGAGAGCATACTTACAATGGTTCTGCTAAGCTTGTGAACACTCAAATTTTGCTGTAAAATCTGCGATGCTCTTTCAAAAAATGACCATCACAAGGTTATAGTTTCTCATTTCTGACTCTGAAAAGAGCTTCTTTCAATGCTATATTTAGGAATGTTTTCAGCCCTCTGAGGATCTTCTTTTAGTTTTAATCCACTTGTTCTCCGGAAAAGGTCATGAGCAGCATTCATAATACACTTTAAAGGCTTAGGTTCTTTTAGCTGTTCCCTGCCTAAACGACTATCTTTCTTCATTTATTGCCTAAATAGTATTTTCAGCTCACTCCTGGTAACACATCATGTATCTTTACTCATAATGCTCAAGCCAGTTCATGCATATTTTATTCACAACAAATAACCTGAAGCTCTGTGTGAGGCTGAAGGATTCTCTATCTGAAACCAGAGGGGAAGAAGGAAGGATTTCCCTAGAGCCAAAGAGTCGAGTTGGGACATACATAGATGCCAAGTGAGAGTGGTTCTGAACCCCCAAAAAAGGCCATTCTATCAGATCACTAAATTAATCAGTGGTAAGTATTGAACACTTACCTTCATCGCCATGGTATTTTTTGAGCACTTACGATGTGCAGAGCACTGTACTAAGCGCTTGGGAGAGCAGAGTTAGTAGACAAGTTCTCTGCTCACAATGACCTTACAGCAGAGCACTCTACTAAGTGCTTGGGAAAGGACAAGTTAGAAAAGCACTTAGTAAGGGAAAGACAAGTTAGAAAAGCAGCATATCCTAGTGGAAGGAGCAAGGGCCTTGGCCTCAGAGGACCTGCCTAGTGACCTTGGACAAGTCATTTCATTTCTCTCTACCTCAGTTCCTTCATCTGCAAGAAGGGATTCAATACCTATTCTCCCTCTTACTTAAACTGTGAGCTCCATGTGGGACCTGATAAATGACAGGGAGGGGAAGGAACAGAGTATAAGGATAGAGAAGCAGCATGGCTCAGTGGAAAGAGCACGGGCTTTGGAGTCAGAGGTCATGGGTTCAAATCCCGGCTCCGCCAACAGTCAGCTGTGTGACTTTGGGCAAGTCACTTAACTTCTCTGGGCCTCAGTTCCCTCATCTGTAAAATGGGGATAAAAACTGTGAGCCCCCTGTGGGACAACCTGATCACCTTGTAACCTCCCCAGCACTTAGAACAGTGCTTTGCACATAGTAAGCACTTAACAAATACCATTGTTATTATTATTATTATTATGTTGTATCTACCCCAGTGCTTCACATCTAGTATCTACAGTTATTATTATCATTACTGCGATATAACTGAGTTGGTAGACATGATCCCTGCCCACAAGGAGATTACACTCCGTGGGGAGAGAGAAACTTTAAAATAGATTGAGGATAGGGGAAATTGTAGAGTATAGGGATAGTTAAATAAGTATCATGCATTTATAAGTACTTAAGAGTGCATAGTCAACCCGGAGGGGAGGGTTAGAGGAAATAAAGAGCTTAGTTTGAGAAGGTCCCTTGGGGTCCAGATTTTGCCTATTTTTATCAATTGTCAATTGCCGTTAACTGGGGTTTAATTCAACAGCCATTTCCGGCTCCAAATGATTTATTTGAGTAATCAGTCTAATGCTACCCTGGCAAAAAGATCAGCATGTTTAGTTGAAACACCCATTCCCCAACATTCATCTAGGATGGCGAGGGTTTGTAATTAGGAAAGCAACCTGTCATCGCTTGTGCAGAGGATAATCGAAGCAATGTGTCCTGGGGAAATGTTGCTTCCTATGGTCTCGGAGTGTTGGTGGAAAGATCTTTAAGTCTATCCTACTCCTGTTTCTAAGGGAAAAAGTGACCCCCAGATTTCCCAAGCACCTTAGCTTTTAAACTTTCACTCTTTGGCTAGAGAGATTTGAGACCATCTTAAAGTCACAACAATCAATGTTTTCTTTAAGGCTGGACATCCCTAATGTCAATGCAGTAGAGCACAAGGGGATGTATAAGGAATTAACTTTTGAGAGATGCTTCGCTCCTAAGGTCAAGTCTGAAATGCCAAGTCGGGGATGAATTACAAATCTCAGAAAATGGGGTTTATAAAGAGACCGCAACTGAACCGTATACAGGTGGCATCACAAATGTAATCCTGGGATAGAGGTTCATTCCCTGCCTGAATGGGCTGCTTACCATTGAGGTTGAAGAAATTGCTTTGGCTGTGCTTGCCGTCTGAACCGAAAGGAAATCAACCAATTCTCAATCCACTAAATTCTTCCGGGAATTAACTGTGTGAATCAGCTGTATTTGAGCCTGAAAATGCTCTGGCACAATGGTTTTTCAAAAAAATATCTTCAGAAGTTGGAAAAAATGGATCATAGGACACACAGTGTACACTGCTATATTTGACTCTCTGCAGTAGCATCCCATTCATTTAAGCGACCGTCCTCCAGAACTGAGGGAAATGTAAAATGAAATGGTCAGTTAATAGAGGGGATCCTTTAAAAAGAAAAACATGACTCCTGAGTTGAGAGAAAGAACCTAGGAGATTCTGGTGTTGACGGGGCTTGCAACAGTGAACTACCATTTTTAAAATGCCATTTAAGTAGAGAAGCAGTGTGGCTAGAGAAGCAACGTGGCTCAGTGGAAAGGGCCCAGGCTTTGGAGTCAGAGGTCATGGGTTCAAATCCCGGCTCCTCCACTTGTCAGCTGTGTGACTTTGGGCAAGTCACTTAACTTCTCTGGGCCTCAGTAACCTCATCTGTAAAATGGGGATTAAGACTATGAGCCCCCCATGGGACAACCTGATCACCTTGTAACCTCCCAGCGCTTAGAACAGTGCTTTGCACATAGTAAATGCTTAATAAATGCCAATATCATCATTATTATTATTTAAATATCCTAGCAGCGATATCATCTAGGCACCCCTTGGAGTTTATAGGCTATACTAAATAGATAGCAAATCATGGCGTGGACCGGAATGAACCCTTTTGGTGTCTTCTTGACTTCAAAAGGGAACTCATCAGAGTGGAGACAAAGATGTGACATCTGAGAATGGAGCTCAGTGTGAATAAAACAACTGTGTTTTCCCCCAAGGGGAGGTTCAATGGGGTATTGTGAACTTCCCATGGGGCCAGAGGTCTACTGAATAGTCTTCACTTCCGGCCCTTTTGCGAAGCTTCAAAAAAGGGAGTTCTTTTCAACTTTCCTTTATGGAACTTCCTAAATATCAGCTGTGCCCTCTCTTTTAACTTGAGATGGCCCTTCTCACTCACATAGGGTTCTCCTCAAGCCACTTGCCAGAGGCCATTTGGTTGAGGATTGAGGTAAGACTATGGTCATTCCCAGTGGAATCTAAGTATATGGTAGACAGGAGTGAAGTAGGGGCAGGGCAGTTGTGGATTTAAGACCTCCACTCATCTCCCACAGCCCCTTCAGTTTATGCCGTAGGGCGTCTGTGGCTAGAAAGTGCTTTTTTAAATTTTATTTTTTTCAAAAACTTGGAGATCCCTAACTCATACAGAGATAGTTTTCCTCTCAATTAATTTTGGGTCTCTATCATCCCCGGGTATCATAGAATCAGGACCAGGGCCTGTCAGATTGATGGTGCTGTTTTTCTCCTCTATTCCCCCAACCCTCGCTCACATTGATGTTTAAATCCGTAGGCCCGGGGAACGTCAGTTAAGATTATGAAAAAAAATGCTTTAGTCTTAAGTCTTAGTCACAGGATGAAAGTATTATGGTACCCCATCTTTATGTGGTCTCATGCCGCATAGTGAATATTTAAACCTCCTTTTGGGTTGCTGGATGCTTGGCAACAGGGATTCGTGGGAATGAAAAATGAAGAGCCGCACGTGATTTTTCGCCAATGGACGTGACTTTGAATTGTAAGCTCCTTGAGGGCTGGGATTGTATTGACAAACTCTACCGCTCTTTCCCAAGTGCTTAGTACAATGCTCTGCAAACACTCAATAAATGGCATTGATTGGTTTGAGTGTTAAAGTCCAGTGGATTCACCTCTGCCATATGCCTGCTGTATGACTTTGGGCAAGTCACTTAACGTCTCTGTGCCTCAGTTACCTCGTCTGTAAAGTGGGAACTGTCCAACATGATTTGCTTGTATCCACCCCGGAGCTTACTGCAGTGCCTTGCACGTAGTAAGCACTTAACAAATACCATCATCATCATTATTATCAGAATACTTGAGCATTGGATTATCTGGATTAGTAGATAATGAGAAAATAGAATGAAAATTGATTTTCTCCATGGGTGATAACTGGAAGAAAACTCAGCATTTCATAGCAAACTAGCAGACATGCCCACCGAACCAACAACCATTTTTTTAAATTTATATTTGTTACACACTTATGTGCCAAACACTGTGCTAAGTGCTGGGATAGATACAAGATGATCAGGTTGGACACAGTCCCTGTCCCACATGGGGCTCACAGTTTGAATCCCCACAAGAAGCAGTCAGTCAGTCAGTCAATTGTATTTATTGAGGACTTACTGTGTGCAGAGAACTGTTCTGAGCGCTTGGGAGAGAACAATATAATGGACACATCCCCTGCCCACAGTGATCTTACAGTCAATCAATCAATCAATCAATCAATCATATTTATTGAGTGCTTACTATGTGCAGAGCACTGTACTAAGCGCTTGGGAAGTACAAATTGGCAACACATAGAGACAGTCCCTACCCAACAGTGGGCTCACAGTCTAAAAGGGGGAGACAGAGAACAGAACCAAACATACCAACAAAATAAAATAAATAGGATAGAAATGTACAAGTAAAATAAATAAATAGAGAATAGAAATAAACAGTCTAGAGAAACAGTGTTGTCTAATGGATAGACCACGGGCCTGGGGGTCAAAAGGACCTGGGTTCTATTTTCTGCCCCACGACTTGCCAGCTGTGTGACCTTGAACAAGTCACTTCACTTCTCTGTGCCTCAGTTCCCTCATCTCTAAGCCCCACCTGGTACATGGACATGAACTGTGTCCAACCTGATTAGCTTGTATCTACCCTAGGTCTCTAAATTCATCAATCGATTATATTTTCTGAGTGCGTGCTCTGTGCAGAATGCAGTAGTAATGACAATAGCATTTGCTAAGTACTTACTATGTGCTAAAGCATGGTACTAAGTGCTGGGGTAGATACGAGATAATCAGTCTGGGAAGGCCTCCTGGAGGAGGTGAGCTGTCAGGAGGGTTTTGAAGGGGGGAAGTGTGCTAGTTTGGCGGATGTGAGGAGGGAGGATATTCCAGGCCAGAGGTAGGACGTGGGCCGGGGGTCGACGGTGGGACAGGCGAGAACGAGGCCCAGTGAGGAGATTAGAGGCGGCAGAGGAGCGGAGGGTGCGTGCTGGGCTGGAGAAGGAGAGAAGGGAGGTGAGGTAGGAGGGGGCGAGGTGATGGAGAGCTTTGAAGCCAATTGTGAGGAGTTTATGCTTGATACAAAGATTGATAGGCAACCGCTGGAGATTTTTGAGGAGGGGGGTGACATGCCCAGAGCGTTTCTGTAGAAAGATAATCCGGGCAGCAGAGTGAAGTAAGTCCCAACATAGTGCAACTTCAGTGGCCTGTATTATCTGACTACCTGGGTGGGTTTCAGGCAGCAAATGTTTCAGTTGCTACTATTTGACGCATAACTGAGTGCAGAACTTGTGCTAGGCCCCGAATATAATTTAGAGTTGGACATGTTCCCTTCCCAGTGGGGTTATATGTTCTGGTTTAGGAAGGGATATAACAGCTTTAATTTTTGTTCAACTACAACTCTGTCAGGAAGCCCGGTATGGTTCCACTTCCCGGCCGTGGAATTATGCTTGAAGTTCAAGAATTAAAGATAGTGGTGACTGTGAAAGATGGGGTCTAGTTGACAGTCTGAAGTTGCTGCTTCTACCCCAGAGGAAATTGAGGTATGGAGGAAAACTAGAGGATTTGCAAATCATATTTTTTCTCTTTAAGCATTTTATATTCACTTCACACTCCTCTCCAGTGCACTTGTGTATTAAGGCTGTGAGCCCCATGAGGGACAGGGCCTGTGTCCGACCTGATTAGTTTGTATCTACCCCAGCGCTTAGAATAGTGTTTGGCAGATAGCAAGCGTTTAACAAATACCACTGTTATTATTATCATTATTACTTAGTGATTTATTTGAATGTCTGCCTCCCTCTCTAGACCGTAAGCTTCTTGTGGACAGGGAACGTTTCCAAAAACTCTGTTGTGTTTATACTCTCCCAAACACTTAATGCAGTGCTCTGCACACAATAAGCGCTCAATAAATACCGTTGACGATGTAAGTGCTTCTCAGAAGGCTATTCTGCCCCCTGCCTTGAGATCCCAATATGGGCTACCCAGAACACAAGACAGGCAGACTTTCTGTTTATAAAAGAAAAGAGATTAAAGTGTTTAGTAAAGTCAAAGATACATTCAATCTGTATCGAATAAGTTCACATCTGTAATGAATGAGTTTACACCAGACACAAGATTGTACCAGTTTGGGGTAAAAAAATATTAATAAAATCCAGTTATAAAATGCCTGCCTTTACCTTGTTCCATCTTTCTCTCTGACTGTAAGCTAGCCTGTAAGCTCGTTTGGGCAGGGAAAGCATCTATTATCACTGTGTACTCTCCAAGTGCTCTGCACACAGCAAGCTCTCAATAAATGCGATCGACTGATTCTGAGCCCCAATCTTAAATGTTTTCAAAATCTACTTATTGGTCCCCAGACTCAGCCGGATCTCTTTCTCTTCAGTCACCTGCTTTTTCCTCTGCTTGACTTCCTTCCCGGCTCCTAAGACGGGGCCGTTTCCTTCTCGTTCTTAGCAAAGGCCGCAGCTTCTTGTGTCTCTGCTAATCTGCTAACCTGATTAGCTTGTGTCTATTAGCAGTGATAATAGCGGTAAAAATAGTAGTAATATTAATAATAGTAGTAGCGGCCCCCTCTCAGGGTCGCTCCTGCAGAGTTTCCAGTAGTCTACCAGTCACAACTACAGGAGGGAGAGTCAAGCAGAGGCCTACCCCTTCCATTCCTAGCTTGGGCAGTGGCTAGCGAGTGGAAGGCAATCGGCCACAAGCCAAAACTCACCTGTGCTGGGCAGCAGCGGCTTGGGAGAGAGGCCGTGGCGGAGATTCAAGTTTACTGCGCGGTAGGAGGCAATGGTAAAACACTTCTGTATTTTTACCAAGAAATTTCCATGGGTACACAGCCAGAACGTCTGCAGATGGCAAGCAGGGCATTCTGAGAGATGTGTCTGTGGAGTCGCTATGGGTCGGAGACGACTCCGCAGCATAAGACAAGAGAAGACGTATACATACGTACTGTGGGGTGGAATAGCAAGTGCTTAAAGGGAGGAAAGGGAGGCTTAGTCTGGGAGTAAATAGGAAACACTTGCGTACATAGCTGTAATTTATTTGTTAATGTCTGCCTCTCCATCTGGACTGCAAGCTCCTTTTGGGCAGGGAACACATCTACTAGCTCTATTGTGGCATTATACTCTCTCTCCAAGGGCTTAGAACAGTACTTTGCTCACAATAAATGCTCAATAAATGCGAGCTATTAAGCTCATGATGGGCTGGGAACATGTTTCCGCACTCTGTTATACTGTACTCTCCCAAGCGCTTAGTACATGCTCCGCACACAGTGTCAATAAATGTATTTGATTGACCGATTCCTCCCTGTTTTCCAAAGTCGCGAATGAGGTAGAACCACAAAGGCAGGTGGCATCCAACGAGGCACTTTCAGTCCTTTTCAACTACCACGCAGTTTGTCCGGCGGGTAGACACAATATACGCATGGGGCTGTGGCACAGCTGTTACCTTGTTTATACATCCCGGTTTTAGAGAGACTCCGCTCATCCCCCGACCGGGGCCAGATGACTGCCGAGCGCACGCTTTGTTCTCGAAAGCGGAGCGGCAGATCCCAACTTTATGACTTCAGTTTTGAATTCCCCGAGAGACTCGAGGGAAGGAGACTGACGAGAGGCGACAGGTGCGAGTCGGCTCCACCGTGGTGACAGGTTTTCAACCTCAGCTGCGTTCTCACAGAGGCGGAAGGAAGAAGCAGCTGGCCGCTCAGGACCCACTGATCTGCTCTTGAAATTCCTGTGGCAGAAAGAAGAATGTTCTATTTCGCTCTCTACGTAACCATGAGCCACCGGCCGGGGCTCAAGGGCTCAGGCCAGTGTTTCATCTGATCAGGTGAGGCCTCGTTTCGTTACAGGCCTCGGGGATATTATTAGCCCGATTTTGGTTGCAGGGTGAAGGGGCCTAATTTAATTGTGAATCACTGCCTCACAGTCACGGAGACCATGCCAATCCTTAGGGATTTGATGGGGAACGTTACTCCTGAGCTAGGGTATGAATGACTCATAGTAACTGTCGGATCCATCAAACACTTACTGTGTGCCGGACGCTGCACCGAGTCCTGGGGTGGATATGAGCAAATCGGGTTGGACACAGTCCCTGTTCCAACGGGGCTCCCAGTCTCAATCCCCTGTTACTGATGAGGTAACTGAGGCCCAGAGAAGTGAAGTGACTTGCCCACGATCACACAGCAGACAACTGACTGATGGGGCTGGGATTAAAACCCATGACCTTCTGACTCGCAGGCCCATGATCTATCCACCAAGCCAGGTAATGACTGGCACATAGTAAGTGCTTAACATGTACCATTAAAAAAAAATAGAGTAAAATTGTTCCCTGTCAGTCGTGATTTCAAAGCATTTAAAAAGATCTGGTCAGGTAGAGCAGACTGTAAGCTCGCTGTGGGCAGGGAATGTGTCTGTTTATTGTTGTACCGTATTCTTCCACGTGTCTGTGCACACAGTAAGTGCTCAATAAATATGATTGACTGAATGACTGACAAAGAGTTCCCTTTTGTATCCCTCATTCATCATCATCATCAACGATATTTATTAAACGCTTACTGTGTGCAAAGCATGGTACTAAACGCTTGCAAGAGTACAGGGCAACAGAGTTGGTAGGCACATTTCCTGCTCACAACAAACTTACGGTTTAGTTGTTATTTATCTTTTTCACTAATTCGATGGTCTGTAATAATTCAATCAATCAATCAATCAATCATATTTATTGAGCGCTTACTGTGTGCAGAGCACTGTACTAAGCGCTTGGGAAGTACAAGTCGGCAACACATAGAGACAGTCCCTATCCAACAGCGGGCTCATAGTCTAGAAGGGGGAGACAGAGAACAAAACCAAACATACTAACAAAATAAAATAAATAGAATAGATATGTACAAGTAAGATAAATAAATAAATAGAGTAATAAATATGTACAGACATATATACATATATATAGACAGATATCCTTGAGAACACATAGATGATCTCACATGCTTGCTTGATGTCTGCATTTGTCTTTTCATTGACCTCCTTCTCTGCGATCTTTGCCCCTCACCAGTCCATACTTCAGTCTGATGCCCAGTTCATTTTTTAAAAATATCATTCTGCACATCTATCCACTTCTCAAAAACTTCTAGTGGTTATCCATTCCTAAGCTTGTCTTTAGGTTGTAAGCTCACTGTGGGCAGGGAATGTTTCTGTTTACTGTTGTATTGTACAGGGCTCTGCAAACAATGAGTGCTCAATAAATACAATTGAGTGAATGAGTTGTTATATTGTACTCTCCCAAGTGCTTAATACAGTGCTCTGCACATCATAGATGCTCAATAAATATGAGTGATTGATTCCTCTTCGCATGAAACAGAAATTCCTAACCCATAGTTTTAAGGGACTGTCTCGTTGTGGGCCGGGAAAACATCTACCTACTCTGTTGTATTGTAGTCTTCCAAGCGCCTAGTACAGTGCTCTGCACACAATAAGTGCTTAATAATTACGATTGATTGAGTCCATCAATCAGTGGTATTTATTGAGCATTTATTGTGAGCAAAGCACTGTTCTAAGCCCTTGGAGAGAGAGTCTAATGCCACAATAGAGCTAGTAGATGTGTTCCCTGCCCAAAAGGAGCTTACAGTCTAAATGGAGAGGCAGACATTAACAAATAAATTACAGCTATGTACGCAAGTGCTTCCTACTTACTCCCAGACTAAGCCTCCCATTTTCTCAGCTCCCCCCACCTCCCCGTCACCCTGACTCACTCCCTTTGCTCTACCCCCGTCCCACAACACTTGTGTATATATGTACATATCTATAATTCTATTTATTTATATTAATGCCTGTTTACTTGTTTTGATATATATATATATCTATAATTCTATTTATATTTGTGCCTGTTTACTTGTTTTGATGTCTGTCTCCCCCCTTCTAGACTATAAGCCCGGTGTGGGCAGGAATTTTCTCTCTTTATTGCTGAGTTGTACTTTCCAAGTGCTTAGTCCAGTGCTCTGCACACAGTAAGTGCTCAATAAGTATGATTGAATGAATAAACTAACCCACTCTCTTCTCCAACTGCACCTCAACTCACACTCGTCTCCTTTCAAACACTGTACTGGGCCTCGTTCATATCTCTCTCACTACCAACATCTTTCCCACACTGTTCCCTCTGCTTGGAGACAGCCAATCAATCAATCAATCAGTAAATCAGTGGTATTTGTCGGTACTTACTATGTGTGGAGCACTGCACTAAGCACTTGGGAGCATGCATTATAACAGAATGAGCAGATATGTTCCCTAACCATATCGAGGCTTACAGTCTTGAGCGGGAGAGAGCTTCTTACCCACTTCACATCCAACAGACCCCAGATCACTTCATCTTCAAAACCCTTCTGAACTCACCTCTCGTCCAAAAATCCTTCCCTGATTCATTTCTATTCTGTTGATATTCACCAACTAATTCCCATTCACTCCTACATCACCTGACTACAGCTGAACTTACAACACCCTATAGTAGAACTCAGGAACTGGTCTTTATGCTTCATTCCTTCCTCCTATCTGTAATTCATTTTCATGTCTGTCTTCAATTAATCAACCCATCAACCGATTGTATTTATTGAGTGCTTACTATGTGCAGAGCACTGTACTAAGCCCTTGGGAAAATACATTGCAATATAGTTGGTAGACAAGTTCCTCCATAAAATGTAAGCTCCTTGAGGGATCCTGTGTTCTAACTGCACTATACTCTCCCAGGTGCTTTGTATAGTTCTCTGCACACAGCAGGAGATCAATAAATATTATGGGTTAATCGATTGATTGAGTAGGGAGGTAGCTGTCATTTTTTGCACCTTGATATAGACCAAGTGAGTATAAGAGTTTGGCTGTGGAAGCGATTATGAATCAGTAAAATTTAGGTCATAGGTAGGGTGCAAAATAATGCCGACTAGCACAGTATATAAATATACTGAAATGAAAATCTTGTCTCGTCTCATGCTGTTGAGTTGTCTCCGTCCCAGAGCATCTCCTCCAGAATGCCCCATCTGCAGTCGTTCCGGTAGTGTGTCCATAGAGTTTTCTTGGTAAAAATACAGAAGTGGTTTACTATTGCCTCCTTCTGCGTGGTAAGCTTGAGTCTCCTCCCTCTCCTCTTCTGCATGCTGCTGCTGCCCAGCACAAGGGAGTTTTGACTCGTAAAGGTGGCCTTCTGCTAGCAAGCCACTGGCCAAGCTAGGAATGGAATGGGTAGGCCTCTGCTTGACTCTTCCTCCTGTAGTCGAGACTGGTAGAGGACTGGAAACTCTCCAGGTGCGACCCTGAAGGACGAAATGACAGTAGAAATTAGAAAAAGAATCAGTCAGTCAGTCAATCAATCAATGGTGTTTATTGAACACTTACCATGTGCAGAGCACTGTACTAAGGTCTTGGGAGAGTACAATACAACAGAATTAGAGAACACATTCCCTGTCCATAACAAGAATCGACAGTATTTTTTGAGTGCCTATTGTGTACAGGGCACTGTACTAAGCTTTTGGAAAGGTACAATAGAATTAGTAGATATGATAATAATAATAATGGTATTTGTTAAGTGCTTACTATGTGCCAAGCACTGTTCTAAGATATTATCCTTTCCCTCAAGGAACTTACGATCTAATTGGGGAGACAAACATTACAACCAATTACAGCTAGGGGGAAGTAATAGAGTACGTGCATTATTTTTATAAATGCTACCAAAATTGTGAGTTATTGAAGTCTTCAGGTAGTACAAAAGGGCCGGAGGGAATGGGAGTATAAGCAGAGAAGATTAGAAATTAATCAGGCAAGGAGGAGATTCCATTTTAGGGGGGGTCGGAAGATGGGAAGAGCTGTGGCCCCCTGGATTTTTTTTAAATGGTAATTGTTGAATGCTTACTATGTGCCAGGCACTGTATGAAGCGCTGGGCTAGATAGAAGCTGATCCGATTGGACACAATTCATGTCTTATTTTACAGATGAGGGAACTGAGGCACAGAGAAGTGAAGTGACTTGCCCAAGGTCACACCGCGGACAAATGGTGGAGTCAGGATTAGAACCCAGGTCCTTCTGACTCCCAAGCCCGGGCTCTAGCCAATAGTCAAATCTGCTTCTCTGATCACTGACGGTCATCCCCCTGTCTATCTCCCTGGGGATGAACCCACCCCTCGCAGCCCAGTCCCAGATCCCAGAACCAATAAGGATCCCCGAGGTGACTCCCCTTCCCATCCCAACACCAGAGTGGAAGGGCTGGAGGTGCAGCCTCTCCCTCTCCCTCCCTCCCTCCCTCCTCCAGAACTCAGGAGGTGCCTGAAGGAGAAGGGAATTCCAGGCATCAGGGAGAGTATAAGCAGCACGTCTGGGTGGGAAAGACAAGGAGAAGACTAAATGAGGAACGGAGAGTGTGACCTGGGTCTAGTTGGTAAAGAGTGTGGATAAGTAGGAGGGAGAAAGTTGATTTAGTTTTACAGCTGATTTTGGCCTTAAAGACGATACTTAGTACTTCCTGCTTGATGCATAGGGAATGCGTAACCACTGGGGTTTTTTTGAGGAGTGGGGAAATGTGCTGAGTGTCGTTTTGAGAAAAAGGAAACTGGAAGAAGAAGAAAAGATAGATCAGAGGCAGGAGAGATTAGAGGCAGAGGGATCTGTAAAAGTCAAGCCAGGTCATAAGTGTCTGGACTAGTGTGGTACTCATTTAGATGGAGAGGAAGGCAAGGGACGTAATGCTACTAATAAAAAAATGGTATTTGTTAAGCGCTTACTATGTGTCAAGCACTGCTCTAAGCGCTGGGGTAAATACAAGCTAATTAGTTTGGATAGAGTCCCTGTCACACATAAGGTTCACAGTCTTAATCCCCATTTAACAGATGAGGTAACTGAGGTGTAGAGAGGTTAAATGACTTGCCCAAGGTCACACAGCAGACAAATGGCAGAGCCGGAATTAGAACCCAGGTCCTTCTGACTCCCAGACTGGTGCTTTAGCCACTAGACCATGTGCTTTGTGGAGGAAGAATTAACAGGATCTGGTGAAGGACAGAACAGGATGATTGAAAAGGAGGGAAGAGTCAAGTATAATACTATGGTTTGGACTTTATAGATAATAATAATAATAATTTTGGTATTTGTTAAGAGCTTACTATGTGCAAAGCACTGTTCTAAGCACTGGGGAGGATACAAGGTGATCAGGTTGTCCCATGTGGGGCTCACAATCTTAATCCCCATTTTACAGATGAGGGAGCTTTGGCACAGAGAAGTTAAGTGACTTGCCCAAAGTCACACAGCTGACAATTGGCAGAGCCGGAATTTGAACCCATGACCTCGGACTCCCAAACCCGTGCTCTTTCCACTGAGCCATGATGGGCAGGTGGTGCCATCAACTATGATGGGAAAGATTGAGGAGGAGAGGATTCAGAAAGGAAGATGAGTTCAGTTGAGCTTGAAGTGCTGGTGAGACATTCGTGTAGTGATGTCTTGGAAGCCACAAGAAATGCGAGATTTCAGAGAGGGAAAGAAATCAGGGCAGGTAAAGTAGATTTAGGAGTCATTTAGGTAGTAGCTAAGGCCACGGGAGCCGATAAACCCTCTAAGGGAGTGTAAATTGAGACGAGAAGGGGACCCAAAGCAAAGCTCGGAGGGACACCCAAACTTAGGGAGTGGAAGACAGAGGAAAATCCAGAGAAAGAGACTGAAAAATATATTGACCAGAGAGGGAAGAGGAAAACCAGGTGGTAACCGGGTCAAAACCAAAAAACAATAAACAAAGTTAGATAGTGGTTCTTGGAAAACAGAAAGCAGCTGAGAGGTCGCGGAGTATTAGGACAGAGAAGATTTCATTAAATTTGGCAAGAGGGAAGTCGTCGGAGACCTGGGAGAAAGCAGTGTTAGTGGAAGAAAGGGGAGAGAAAGCCAAACTGTAAGGCGTCAAGGGGGAAGTTGGACGAGAGCAAGTAGAGGCAGTGAGTGTAGACAGGGCACGTAGTACAGAGTATAACTCCAAGTGGGCACTCAATAAATGTTACTACTGCTCCTGTCCATTTGAAAGATTTGTACCTAATGGAAGAAAAGCAGATGGGGAGATTGCTGGATGTTGCAATGGGCTTCAAAAACTTTTTTTTTTTTTTAGGATGGGGAGACATGGACATGTTTGAAGGCAGAGAGGAGGGAGGCATCAGAATCTGGAAGGGAAGAGTCAGAGAGGGAAGAAAAGTGCATGAAAATGTTTTTAGATGGTGAGATGGGATGGGGTCAGAGTGCAGGTGGTGAGGTTAGAAGCAGTCAAGCATGGCTAACAGTAGTCAGATCAGCTCATAGGTCTTCTTGTGTGCAGTTTGTCAGTCAAACACTGATCATTTAGAAACAAAATATGAGTATATTTTAACCATTTATTCATTCATCCCTACTTATTGAGCACTTACTATGTGCAGTGGTATCATTTTAGGATATGAAGGACATCTGTGCATGTTTGTTAGATGGTAGGAATCACAATCAGTTTCATTATTTGTAATATCACATATGCATCTGTGTCATGATATATTTGTGTGTGTCCCCCACACAATGTCTTCTAGGAGAGCTAAGTTTACACAGGTTTCTACTTTAAGCGCCTGTAATCCAGGGAAACCCAAGCATGTGGAAAAATAGCTGAGTTAAGGTGGAAACTAATCACCTTGTTAAAATTGAACAACCAGGTATATAGAAGGAGACTCATGTGAGAAACTAACTGCTTTTATCATAAAACCACAGCTGTTCAGTGTCAACGGGGATGAAAAAAGAACCTTTGTATCAAAACTAGAAGAAGAGAATCTTGTGTACTTCTGTAATCCTGCTCCCTCTGGTTTAGACTGTGAGCTTCATGAGAGACAGGAACTCTATACGGCCTGATAATCTTGTACCTACCTACTTCAGTGCTTAGTATAGTTCTTGGCACATAGTGAGCACTTAAATTCCACAATTATTTATTATCACTACTCTGATTTTGTACGCCACATGGGACAATTGAAGCTTGCATGGTCATCGTTTGAGGGATGCCTTATCTGGTTTGTCTCAACCGACAATGGTAGTGTGCAATTCCTATATGTTTGGTGTATAGGTGTGTATGTTTTGTCAATTCTAAATGACTTTTTCATGAAGAAAACCATTGCCTGCTAGTGTATGAGATGGGTGAAGGCGTAAGGGAGCCAGTTGAGTTCAGTAGAGAAGGTGGTGTTGCATTTTAAAACAGGGAACCCAGAGGGAAAACTCATGCCCCAACCTCCTCACCTGCCTTCTTTTCCACACATCCCCACTCCTTCGCTCCTGTGCACAAGGTACAGAGACCTACCGGGGAAATCCAGATATCAGGCTGACCTTGAAGTCATCCTAGCCTGCCTTAACTCTGCCCTCTCCTCTGCCTGGCAACGTTATTTCTCCATCCTTATCGACTCCCAAGCCCATTGTCTTCGCCAGTTGTTTCATGTGTTTAACTTCCTCCTCAAAATCCCCTGCCTCCTCTAGTCCTTGTCCCTAATGACATGCTGCACAGTACTGTCCCAACTGTTTACATGTGCTCTGTCCGTAGTAAAATGCTCAATAAATACTATTTATTGATTGTCACGGTAATGTGGTGAGAAAAAGATCATCTGAGATTTAGGTCCAGAAAGCTGTATCAGGGGAAATTTCATTTTAGGGAGAACTCATAAAATTTGGAAATATCGTTGTTGTAACTGAGTACTCGCTATATTCAAAGATTACTTAGGATAGGGAGATTAATGCTAGAACATTTTCATTGATCTTCCAGATCGGAAAAGGTGAGCGGATGTATTCTTTGCTATTATTTACTACAGATTTGTGTGGGTTCATTTTCACTAGTTTACCCTGATGGTATCCACAGACAGTTGACAGAACTAACGTAAGAAAAAAAGAAGCCCAAGAGGTCTAAGAGAGAAGCCTTACTCTGCTGTTACTCTACTCCCTTTTTTCTTTTTGGAAATTTAGGGAATACTTCAACTTCTATTTTTTTACCCTTTGAGGAAAAATAAAATCTTTTATGTCATGGATCCTTCAGCTAGCGAACCACATACTGAGGAATGGAGACCAGCCCCGTAGCCTGGCAACAGAGAGAAAGAGGCAGACATTTGTTATAAGGTTGTAAATAAAGTCTTTTTTTTTGCTGTAATTCTGGCTTTTACTCCCATGTAGTATTATTAATTTGATGGTACTTTTATTATTTCTCAACATAATGCATTCCTTATTTTTCCTACTCGTTTTTATGAAAGTTTTACGGGTACTACTAAGCTTTAATAGCTGACCAGCTTTATTTGATATGCAGTGCTTTTAAATGTGACATTTGTTATTCAGTTATGGTATTTATTAAGTGTTTATTAGGTGCTAAATTCTGGAGTAAGTGCCGGGGTATATACAATTAGTAGTATTTATTGAACACTCTTGGTGCTGTGCACTGAATTAGATGCTCAGGTGATTAAAGAAGTGGTACATTCACTGACCACAGTAGCTTACATTATAATGGGGAAAACAAACATAAAAATCTTTATGATAGCAGTAAAAATAATGGAATGTACAATCGTTCATTCGTTCATTCAGTCATTTTTATTGAGCACTTACTGTGTGCAGAACACTTTTCTAATTGCTTGGGAGAGTACAGTATAACAATAAACAGACACACTCCCTTCCCATAATGAAGAGATTCAAGAGAGCTGAAGGTGGATATAATTTAGTTCCTAAGTGCCAGAGTTGGGTGATGGGTTTATATGGCAGAAGGTGGAGAAGTCTTGTTGGAGAAGGTGAATGTGGGGAAAGCTGTGGCCTGACAGATTTGAGACAGGAGTTGCAAGGTGGAGGAATATCGTGAGTATGGGGAGAGTTATGGCCTGTCAGGTTTGGGGAGGGAATCCCAAGGTCGGAGTGAGGGGATGGAGGTGGAAGAGTCAAGACCAAGGAATAACTTAAAGGTTGGCATGGGAGGAGCAAAAGGAGCCAGTTGGGGAGTAGTAATAATTGGTTCATTTATTAAGAGCTTACTCTCTGCCAAGATACATGATAGTCAAGTCCCACCTGAGGCTCAGAGTCTAAGCAGAAGGGAGAATGGTTATTGAATCACCATTTTGCAGATGAGGGGACTGAGGCACAGAGAAGTTCAGTGACTTGCCAAGGTCACACGGCATGTATGTGGCAAAGCCGGGTTTAGAACCCAGGTCCTCTAACTCCCAGCCCCACGCTCCTTCCACTGGGTCACACTGCTTCTCGTGAGGAATAGTAGGTGAGGAGAACAGGGTCAGCCAGTCAATCATATTTATTGAGCACTCACTGTGTGCAAAGCACTGTACCAAGCCCTTGGAAAAAATACAAATATAATAATAAACAGACACATTCCCTGTCTACAACGAGCTTATCATCTAGAGTATGGTATGGTGGAGGCAGGTCCTTGAAGCCAGTTGCTAGGAGTTTTTGTTTAATGTGGAGAGACACAAACAAGAAAGAGAGAGTCCTGAGACAAGGAGAGATGTAGCCCGAGCGATGCGTCAGGAAGATATGATCCAGACAGCAGCCTGTAGTTTTTATTGGAGGGGGGGAAGGCCGGAGGCTGGAAGACCAACAGGAGGCTAATGGTAGTCATAGCAACACCAGAGCTTGACCAAGATGTTGGCAGTTTGGGTGGAGAGAAAGGGGTGGCTTTAGAAGATGTTGTGTGGGGAGAAGAGATGACAATAAGATTTGGAGACTTCTGGGACAGAGAAGATGGTGGCGTTCTCAACTGAGAGGGGAAATTTAGGGGGAGGAGTGGGTTTAGGGAGAAAGAAGAGGAATTCTCTTTTAGCTAGAACTTGAGGTTTAAGGTGCTGGCAGAAAATCCAAGTGGAAATCAATCAATCAATCAATCAATCGTATTTATTGAGCGCTTACTATGTGCAGAGCACTGTACTAAACGCTTGGGAAGTACAAATTGGCATCACATAGAGACAGTCCCTACCCAACAGTGGGCTCACAGTCTAAAAGGGGGAGACAGAGAACAGAACCAAACATACCAACAAAATAAAATAAGTAGGATAAAAATGTACAAGTAAAATAAATAAATAGAGTAATAAATATGTACAACCATATATACATATATACAGGTGCTGTGGGGAAGGGAAGGAGGTAAGACGGGGGGATGGAGAGGGGGACGAGGGGGAGAGGAAAGAAGGGGCTCAGTCTGGGAAGGCCTCCTGGAGGAGGTGAGCTCTCAGCAGGGCCTTGAAGGGAGGAAGAGAGCTAACTTGGCGGATGGGCAGAGGGAGGGCATTCCAGGCCCGGGGGATGACGTGGGCCGGGGGTCGATGGCGGGACAGGCGAGAGCGAGGTACAGTGAGGAGATTAGTGGTGGAGGAGCGGAGGGTGCGGGCTGGGCAGTAGAAGGAGAGAAGGGAGGTGAGGTAGGAGGGGGCGAGGTGATGGAGAGCCTTGAAGCCCAGGGTGAGGAGTTTCTGCCTGATGCGCAGATTGATCGGTAGCCATTGGAGGTTTTTGAGGAGGGGAGTAATATGTCCAGAGCGTTTCTGGACAAAGATAATGTCCTGGAGGTGATCAGTCGGCAGTGGGATAGACCAGATCGAGGTCGAGTGAGAAGGGTAGCAGTAGAGTGAAGTGTGGCGGCTGGCTTGTAGTAGGAGAGAAGCGAGGTGAGGTAGGAGGGAGCAAGATGATTGAGGGAGGGAGATGCTAGTTGGGGGTGGAGACTGTTCTCTGCACTTAACCTGCTCTGGCCGCTCCTGTTTGGCGACTTCTTGGACTCTCCTGGGGTGTTCATCTCTTTACAGGAAGTAGATCAAGAGTGGCTGAAGTCAAAGGACCTGTGTTCTAATCCGGACTGTGCCACTCGCCTGTCGTGTGACCTTGGACGGGTGACTTCACTGGGCCTCAGTTCCCTCATTTGAAAAACGGAGATTCTCAATACCCGATTTTCCTCCTTAGACTGTGACCTCCACATGGGGCAGGGACTGTGTCCGACGTGATAATCTCGTATCTACCAAGTGCTTAATCGGACAGTCAGTCGGTCAGTGGTATTTACTGAGCGCTTACCGTGTGCAGAGCACTATACTAAGCACTTGGGAGAGTCCAATAGAACAATAAACAGACACACTCCCTGCCCACAACGAGTTTACGGTCTAGAGGGTTCGGTGCGTAGTAAGTGCTTAACAAATACCATTATTATTCTAGTCTTAGTCTAGTCTTAGACTAATAGAATTATTAGGCTTCTAGACTGTGAGCCCACTCTTGGGTAGGGACTGTCTTTATATGTTGCCAGCTTGTACTTCCCAAGCGCTTAGTACAGTGCTCTGCACACAGTAAGCGCTCAATAAATACGATTGATTGATTGATTATTATTATTATTTTTTTTTTAATATAAAAGAAAAGCTCCAATTGCTGTTGCCTACCACCATAGCCAGAGTCAGGATGCCCAGGCCTGGAAATAGACGGTATTTGCTCCCCAGAATTTACCTTGGCCTGCGGAGTAGATCCAAGAAACTGGCGACCCTGTCATAATTTTCTAAGACCCTGGAAAGGCAGAACTGTCTGAAGGCTCTGTGTCTTCTTTCCTCCTCTTCTTCCCTTTCCCCCATCAAGCCCTTCCTGCTCGGCAAAACATAAGACATCCCCCCAGCCATTTATTCTGAATTACCCCCTGCCTGACTGAAAACCTACCTCCCTCGCCTTTCCCTCACAGCAACAGCTGTAACTGATGCCCCGGCCGGACTCTAGGCTCACAGCGACAACTTCAAGAAACCAGGGCTGTACGGTCACCAGTTGCCAGGGAGCACAATTCCTGGGCTGCCCTCGGGGCTGAGAACATTACATCCTGTAGACAAAAGGGTGCCTCGCAGTTGTCCTGAGGATCAACAATGTGGAACCTGGATATCTGTGAGTGGCAGCCCTGAACTTTATCCACCGGGCCAACTGGCTGATCCACGGGTGCGTTCTTCTGATCCGAGTCACATTGTTACCGTGTGGGCGTTATTACACGTTTCTCGCGATCCGTCGACATTTTAGGAAACAGATCCACCAACCTCGGGGAAGTTCCTCACGGAGGGTCGGCAAACCACGAGGCTGAAGGGAATCCGTGGTTGCCCCAGTCTCCTTTCTGGGAGGTCGTATTTTTGAAGGATTTTCGAAAAGTGGGATACGCCGAGCTTCCTCACGTTTAGGGTCGATGGGGGCCCGTGTGTAGCTAAGTGTACAAAATTGAAGTGTCTCTTTAGGAAAGGCCATCTCCGAGGCACCCGAGGGACTCAGAGGTGGCCTCAGGCACGACTGATCAAGGGGGCTGAGTCTTGAAAAGCTCCAATTGCTGCTTCCCTTGCTACCACCATAGCCTTAGCATGCCCAGCCCTTCACATTCCCTGGCTTTTCCTCTCCAAGCAGCTTGGCTGCAGTCCAAGGGTCCCTGAGGCAGCCCCGGTCACCTCACTTGTCTCACTCTTCTTTCTCCGTCGACCACCACCGGCGATCCGAGCTGTGGACATAGCAGGAGAAATGAAGTGACTCAAAAGCTGCGGCCGGCTCTGCCTGGCCATTGTCAGGAAAGCTGTAACAGAGGGATGTCAGGGCAAGGAACGGCGTCAGGTGACAGGAAAGCACCGAGCAGGGAGAAAATCTGGTCAATTTAAAATGAATTTATTACACTCATTTGAACGGTTTAATAGAGTAACAGCATCCTGGCGGGCTGGAGATGATAATAGGCCCCTTGTTTCTACAGGGGGCATGGGTTCAAATCCAGGGCAGATTTGCAGTGACCAAAATGATTAATCTGCAGGTTAATTGGCCTCTTTGGAATAAGTCATTGTCTCTCGATCAGTCTGAACCGACGCACGGACGGAGTGTAGACGGGCAGGCCGGCAGGGAAAGCCGTCCTCATGGTGATGCTACTGTCCTCAGGGGCAGGGCTGTAATGCAGTTTGGGATAGATGGGGAAACCATTTCCTGCCCTTTCTTTGGTCACTGGATACCTGCCCACTTAACGCTTTCTCGCCCCAAATCTTCCATGTAATACTTTTGACACGCGATTGAATAAGAAACAATCCTCCCAATCGAGGTGACAGTCAAAATGGTGGGGGAATCATAATATCAGATCCCATCTTTCCCTGCCATTTTAATCAAAGGAACTTTCTATTGTCACGGCAAGATGTAGCAACTCCAAATCATATACCTCTCTAGTGCCTTATTGATGTGGGACTCTTATTGTCTGGAATAGCAACTCTTCTCTCGGCCCGAAGATCGGTTTATCACATCACGTTTCTAAGCCTGAAAACAGCCCTTCGATCATCAGGGGTATTTAGTGAGCTCCAATTGAGCAGGGTGTAGTGAGCTCTTGGGAGAGGACAAGTGATTATGAGATTGGGTCTCTGATCTCAAGGATTTAAAATCTAACGTTATATAATTGATGTTTTACTCACTATCCAGTGTCACTACCCAAGTTGTATTTTACTGTTAGATCCCAGGTCTTTGTGGCCCTATGTTGGATTTAGTCCAACACTAAGTAGATAAATGCATAGTCTGAAGGGAGTTTGTAGAAAATTGAATCAGTAAGAGAGATGAATATCTTACCTTTTGTATTTTGCACATGTTTAGTTTCCCGCTCAATTTATACAAAATAAATTGGACCTGGTAGAGATTCAAGTGGGAAATAAAAGGACCATGAAGAGTTAGATAAACATAACTTCCCTAATTCATGCAGAGAAAACAAATCCATTTAAAGAAGATAAACATGTGAAGCATTAAAATAAATTAAATTGCAAGGAGACGTCACCAGGTGGGAACAAACTGAAAGATGATGGCAGAGTGACAAGCTCACCTATTCTTACCCCTTCTCCTGCTGATTTACGATTCCCGTGGTGTGGTTTGTTTTCCTCTTAATTTACCGTTCTAAATTCATGCATGTTGTCGGAGCCCTGGTGTTAGGTACTCTTTTAAGAACCTGAAGTGTAAATAAATAAAAGATATTCTGAAGTCAGAAAGTCCTAAAAAGTGCCAAACCATTTATTTTTAAGTTAGGATGGAAAACCCAATCTAGCCCCTTGGGTAAATATTCATTATCGTAATTGACTTCTGGCTAGTCCAATCTTCAGGAGGATAAAAAATGGTCTGTGAGCTTAAATTTAAATCCAGTCTGTGAAGGACTGGAATGAAAGCAACATCTGAAATTCACCCTGAAACCAGAAAATGTACTGGGAATGTTTTAGTCATGTTTCCTTTTCCAAGAATGATCAATAAAGGAGGGGAAATAAAGACCCACTTTGAGCAAACGGGAGTTCAATAAGCAACAGAAAATAAGGGCCGAGAGAGAAGTCAGCTGGACATTATATGGCAGTGTACCTTGGAAAAAAGAAGCCAGAACAGGCTGGGGAGAAGAGAAATGGCAAGAAACAAAGCTGTTATAGTAAAAAGGTGTTTAAGAGGCTCATTCTCCATCGATGTGGGGGTACATGTAAATTCCATTAATGCTAATAGAAGCTAAATGTGGGACTCCAGGGGAGAATAGAACTTGTGTGCGTTTAAATGAAGTCTGCGAGAAGTCGATTAAAATCCACAAACGGTAGTTTAATGGGCCTGTGAAGTTATAGGTATCTGTAAGAGGGCCTTTAGTTCTAGGAACGGAATGATTTTACTGAAAAAGCAGTCATTTTAAGCAGGGGAAAATACATTAAAAGATGTTCAAACAGCACTCAGAAACATGAGTACCTATTACATTGCTGCTGCCATGCACTTAATACGGTGCTCTGCACACAGTAGGTGTTCAGTATATACTACTGACTGATCAAGAATTTCATCCGATCATCAGATATAGAAAAATGTGCCTGATTTAAGATTTGCATTCTAATTTCATCTTTAAATTGGTGGGTTGACCCAGTAGCAGCCCCAGATCCACTGTCTATCTTTCTAGCAAATACAGATTGAAATGTAAATAGTAGGAACCAGATGACTTTAGGAGCCTTTCTTAATTGCTGTGAAGGAATGGCAAAAACAGACTCTCAAAAGGAAACAAATCTATTTCATGTAAATTATTAAAAGAGGATCCATTTCCTCATGCTGGGATCAATCTATTTTCTATTAAAATTTGATGGAGGTTGCTTTGGAACTGCTCTGTGGTGTTTTAAATGGACCTCAGCCTCTACAGATGGAGGAGGTTGGGTTTAAGACCTCTTCATTAAAATCAACGGTTGTGGAGTTCAAACCTTCTTATTTGGTTTTGGGGCTTTGGGAAAAGCTTATCCTGACGGCAGGGACTCCTGAGGAAATTTCCTGAGCTTATTGCTTAATTAAAGGAAATTAAGGGCAAGTGTCAAGGAGTATGTTGAGGAGAAAGGAGGCTACACTGGGAGGCATTTACATTTTTTTCTGTTCTTTATATTTTAAGTTTTATTAAGAGATGCTATTGACTACGCTGGCTCTCCAGTTGTCCAGGGGTTGGTGAAATACCTGCAGTCACTTCTACAATGTCCACACAAAGAAGCTGTCCTTTCTTGGGCAGCTACAGGTATTTTTTTCAGTCAGTCAATCATATTTATTGAACACTTACTTTGTGCAGGTGCTTTGAAGAGTACAACAGGCACATTCCCTGCCCACAAAGGGTTTAGAGGGGGAGGCGGAAACCAATATAAATACTTTTTTCTTTTTTTTTTTCTTCATTATTTTCATCGCCTGGTCCTACTCCACTGCACGCTAAAAACATACTGAGGCTGGTGATTTGGAGGGCTGTGTGTTTATCTTACTTCGTAAATTTGTAGAAGTTGTTTGCCTTGCTGACACGGACCTGCATTCCAAGAACTTTTTTACTTGTCAGTTCATTTATTTATCTATCTATTTATTTTTTGGCACAAGTTAGCAGCAGAGCAGATATTGCCACTTTCCATCAGATGCAGCGCGGTTCAATGGAGAGAGCACGGGCTTTGGAGTCAGAGGTCATGGGTTCAAATTTTGGCTCTGCCAGTTATCAGCTGTGTGACTTTGGGCAAGTCACTTAACTTCTCTGTGCCTCAGTTACCTCATCTGTAAAATGGGGATTAAGACTGTGAACCCCCCGTGGGACAACCTGATCACTTTGTAACCTCCCCGGCGCTTAGAACAGTGCTTTGCACATAGTAAGAGCTTAATAAATGCCATCATTAATTAATTAATCACAAATGGGTATAGGTTTATACCCTTCTTAGGAACCTAAGAGATGCCATCTGTCCACTCAGTCTGGTTTTCTGCCTCGGATAAATTGGCACCATAGTACATTTAGAGGAACAGTGTTGCCCTTCTTGACAACTTGACCTTTTTAACTTTTTCCTCATAAATGTCCATACACACACACACACACACACACACACACACACACACACACATAAACGCACACACATTTGCCACACATCTGCAGCATGACCTTGGGCAAATCACTTCACTTGTCCATGTCTCAGTTACCTCATCCGTAAAATGGGGGCCTGGTCTCCTTCCTATTAAGTCTATGAGCTCTGGTTAGGATAGGGACTATATCTGACCAGATTATCTTGTATCTTCCAGAGCTTAGAACAGTGCTTGTCACATAGTAAGCGCTTAACAAATACAACAATTATTACTCAATTGAGAGACCGTTGCAGGGGGCAGGAGCAGGTGCTGACAAGGCTGTGATCACCGCCTTGTTACGTTGTTGTCTCCCAAACACTACGCACAGTGCTCTGCGCACAGTAAGTGCTCAATGAATGCAATTGACTCACTGACTGACTGACTGCCTAGCCTGCAAAATGTGCATATGGCAACATTACAGGTTGTGGCAAGCCTGTGCAGTGTGAAATAGTGAGGTCGTGTGGAGCACAGGAGATAGTTCTTGCGGATCCGTTTCAGAGTGCTGGAATGTCTGGTCAGCCCTGCCCACAAATAAATAATGATGATGGTATTTGTTAAGCACTTACTATGTGCAAAGCACAGTCAAGATAGTTCCTTGCTGCATTGATGCATCTGCCCCATATAAGCCCATCCTGTTTTCTAGCTTGTCACTGCGGGCTACTTTCTTCACAAAGTCATCACTGAAGACAAGGAGCACTTTTCTTTTTGTTTTCTGCTCTCCTAGATGCAAAGATTCATTCATTCAGTTGTATTTATCGAGCACTTACTGTGTGCAGAGTACAGTATTAAGCGCTTGGAAAGTACAATTCAGCAATAACGAGAGACAATCCCCACCCACAATGGGCTCACAGTCTAGAAGGGGGGAGACAGACATCAAAACAAATAAACAGGCATCAATACCATCAATATAAATAAATAGAATTATAGATATCCATCAAAACAAGTAAATGGACATTAATAGAAATAGAGATCTGTACATATATACACAAGTGCTGTGGGGCGGGGAGGGGGGAGAGAGCAAAAGGAGCCAGTTGGTGCGATGGGGAGGGGAGGGGGAGCTGAAGAAAAGGGGAACTGAGTTTGGGAAGACCTCTTGGTGGAAGTGAGCCTTCAGCAGGGCTCTGAAGGGTGAAGTGTGATTGTTTGGTGGATTTGAGGAGAGAGGGCATTACAGGCCAAAGATAGGACGTGGGCCAGAGGTCGATGGTGGGACAGGTGAGAACGAGGCACAGTGTGAAGGTTAGCACCAGAGGAGCGGAGTGTGTGGGCTGGGATGTAGAAGGAGAGAAGGGAGGTGAGGTAAGAGGGGCCAAAGTGATGGAGAACTTTGAAGCCAATAGTGAGGAGTTTTTGCTTGATACAGAAGTTGATGGGCAACCACTGGAGATTTTTGAGGAGGGGAGTGCCATGCCCAGAACGTTTCTGTAGAAAGATAGCCCGGGTAGCAGAGTGAAGTATAGATGGAAGTAGGGAGAGACAGGAGGTTGGGAGGTCAGAAAGGTGGCTGATGCAGTAATCCAGTCGGGTTAGGATGAGAGACTGAACCAACAGCGTAGCAGTTTGGCTGGAGATCTTGGTGATGTTGTGACGGTAGGACTGGCAGGCCTTGGTGACGGATTGGATGTATGGGGCGAATGAGAGAGCAGAGTCAAGGATGACACCAGGGTTGTGGGCTTGTGAGATGGGAAAGATGGTAGTGCCGTCCACAGTGATGGGAAAGTCAAGGAGAGGACTGGGTTTGGGAGGGAAGATAAGGAGCTTGGTCTTGGACATGTTGAGTTTTAGGTGGTGGGTGGACACCCAGGTGGAGATGTCCTGAAGGCAAGAGGAGATGCAAGCCTGGAGGGAGGTAGAAGAACAGGGGAGGAGATATAGATTTGGGTATCATCTGCCTGGAGATGCTAGTTGAATCCATGGGAGCGAATGCGTTCACCAAGGGAGTGAGTAGTAGATGGGGAATAGGAGGGGACCAAGAACTGACCCTTGAGGAACCCCTACAGTTAGGGGATGGAAGGGAAAGGAGGAGCCCGCGACTGATAATGAACGCCCAGAGAGACAAGAGGAGAACCAGGAGAGGATGGAGTCAGTGAAGACAAGGTTGAAGAAACAAAAGCACAGAGAAGTTAAGTGACTTACCCAAGGACGCACAGCTGTCAAATGTGGGAGCTGGGATTAGAACCCAGGTCCTCTGACTCCCAATTAGTCAATGGCATTTATTGAGCTCTTACTACATGCAGAGCACTGTAGTAAGTGCTTGGGAGAGTACAATAAAGCAGAATTAGCAGACACGTTCCCTGCTCATAACAAGCTTGCAATCAACAGGACTGTCTAGAGAACCCCCAGGCCTTAGCTCTTTCCACTAAGCTACCCTGCCCCTATTGGTCTTTTCATTTTCCTTAACTTCTCCGCCTGATTCCTTCCCAAATCCTGTCCAGCCCCACTCCCAGCACTACCGTGACTTCCGGCCTCTTCCTCCCAAGGATTTGTCTGGGGGTTTGAGGCTTTTCGTACTCTCCAGCTTTCCTCCAATTTTTAATTCCCAAGCAGCTCCATCATTATTTCATTTGAATTCACATTACTTTCTTTAATAGCCCTCCAATCTACAGGGAGTCTTAAACGATCTCTTGCTTCCTGCCTATAAGACTCCCCCTGCCCTTCCTCCTTTTGATATAGGAAGCTGGAGCAGAAATCTATCATTGTCCTAAATTCTCAAAGGTGTCACGGTTGATAGTGTTACAATTTATAAGAGCGCGGCAGAAGAAAGCCAACTTGTGCCCCTAAGACCTTTCTGTTCCAAGAACACCGACCGTCTTTCTTCCGCAAATAGGGAAAGACAGGATAGTGCAGTACTCAGTAGTGATGCAGAACTGCTTCGGAAAGAAGGGATAGTGAAAACTTCAAAGCAAAGGTAGAGTTAGGAAGAGTACAATATAACAATGAACAGACACATTCCCTGCTCACAGTGAACTTAGAGTCCAGAGATGAGTTTCCGTCTTACTTAACCTTTGTAACTACTTTTTCATTCATTTATTCAATCGTATTTATTGAGCGCTTACTACAAATTGTGATGATGATGATGGCATTTATTAAGCATTTACTATGTGCAAAGCACTGTTCTAAACGCTGGGGAGGTTACAAGGTGATCAGATTGTCCCACATGGGGCTCACAGTCTTAATCCCCATTTGAGGCACAGAGAAGTTAAGTGACTTGCCCAAGGTCACACAGCTGACAATTGGCGGAGCAGGGATTTGAACCCATGACCTCTGACTCCAAAGCCGGGCTCTTTCCACTGAGCCACGCTGCTTCTCTATTGTGGAATTTGTTAAGTGCTTACTATTTTATTTCATTGTCCGACTCCCCCTTCCAGACTGTGAGCCTGTTGTTGGGTAGGGACCGTCTCTATATGTTGCTGACTTGTACTTCCCAAGCGCTTAGTACAGTGCTCTGCATATGGTAAGTGCTCAATAAATATGCTTGAATGAATGAATGAATGAATAAATATACCAGGCACTGTACTAAGCGCTGGGATGGATACAAGCAAATCAGGTTGGACACAGTCCCTGTCCCACTTGGGGCTCACAGTCTCAATCTCCCTGTCCCACTTGGGGCTCACAGTCTCAATCCCCATTTTACAGATGAGGGAACTGAGTCACAGAGAAGTGAAGTGACTTGCCCCAGGTCACACAGCAGGAAAGTGATGGTGCTGAAATTTGAACCTGAGACTTTCTGACTTCTAGGCCCATCGTCTATCCACTCGGCCCTGCTGCTTGTGAAGCACTGTACTAAGCACTTAGTAGGCTACAATCTAACAATAAACAGATGCATTCCCTGCTCACAATGAGCTTACATTTTAGAGGGGGAGACAGACATTAATATACATAAATATATACATTCCAGATATGTCCAGAAGCAGCGTGGCTCAGTGGAAAGAGCCCGGGCTTTGGAGTCAGAGGTCATGGGTTCAAACCCCAGCTCTGCCAGTTGTTCAGCTGTGTGACTTTGGGCAAGTCACTTCACTTCTCCGTGCCTCAGTTACCTCTTCTGGAAAATGGGGATTAAGATTGTGAGCCCCCTATGGGACAACCTGATCACCTTGTAACCTCCCCAGTGCTTAGAACAGAGCTTTGCACATAGTAAGCGCTTAACAAATGGCATCATTATTATTATTATTACATACTGGGCACTGGGATAGATCTAATACTAAGATAGATCTAAAATCTAAAATAGATTAAGATAGATTAAGATCTAAAATAGATTAAGACTGTGAGCACCCCCATGGGACAACCTGATCACTTCGTAACCTCCCCAGCGCTTAGAACAGTGCTTTTCCCATAGTAAGCGCTTAATAAATGGCATCATTATTATTATTATTACATACTGGGCACTGGGATAGATCTAAGACTAAGATAGATCTAAGATCTAAAATAGATTAAGCTAGATTAAGATCTAAAATAGATTAAGACTGTGAGCACCCCCGTGGGACAACATGATCACCTTGTAACCTCCCCAGCGCTTAGAACAGTGCTTTGCACATAGTAAGCACTTAATAAATGGCATTATTATTATTATTATTACATACTGGGCACTGGGATAGATCTAAGACTAAGATAGATCTAAGATCTAAAATAGATTAAGATAGATTAAGATCTAAAATAGATTAAGACCATGAGCACCCCCATGGGACAACATGATCACCTTGTAACCTCCCCAGTGCTTAGAACATTGCTTTGCATATAGTAAGTGCTTAAAAAATACCATCATTATTATTATTATTATTATTATTATATAAGATAATCAGGTCAGACACAGTCCCTGTTCTACATGGGGCTTACATTCTAAAGGAGAACAGGTACTTAGTCCCCCTTTTACAGCCCGTTGATAGGTAGGGACCATCTCTATATGTTGCTTGTATTTGTACTTCCCAAGCACTTAGTACAGTGCTCTGCACACAGTAAGCGCTCAATAAATATGATTGAATGAATGAAAATGAAGAAATTGAGGCCCAATGGAGTAAATGGACTTATCCTAGGTCACACAGTGGGGAAGTGGTGAAGCCGAGATTAAAACCCAAGTGTCTTTAATAATAGAGTAACAGCATGGGCCCCGGGGAACCAGAGGCACTGCATTCTTATCCTGGCTCCATCACTTGTCTGCTGGGGGCCCTTGGGCAAGTCACTTAAATTCTCTGTGCTTCAGTTACCTCAACTGTTAAGTGAGGATTAAGACTGTGAGCCCCATGTGGGACAGGGACTGTGTTGACCCGATTTGCTTTTATCTACCCCCGTGCTTACTACAGTGCCTGGCACGTTGGAAACATTTAACCAATACTGTTATTATTATTATTCATTCATTCATTCATTCATTCAATTGTATTTATTGAGCGCTTATCACTAATATTATTAATATTGTTATCTCCTAATGCCCAGGCCCGGCTGTTTCTATTTTTCATGGCATTTGTAAAGCATTTAATTTATGCCAGGCACCGTACTAAGTGCCGGGATGGATTAGAGAAGGAGCATGGCCTTGTGGCAAGAGCCTGGGCTTAGGAGTTTGAGGTGGTGGGTTTGAATCCCGGCTCCACTACTTATCCGCTGTGAGAATTTGGGCAAGTCACTTCACTTCTCTGTGCCTCAGTGACCTCATCTGCAAAATGGGGATTAAGTCTGTGAGCCCCATGTGGGACAACCTGATTACCTTGTATCTCCCCCAGTGCTTAGGACAGTGCTTGGCACATTCATCATCATCATCATCATCATCAATCGTATTTATTGAGCGCTTACTGTGTGCAGAGCACTGTACTAAGCACTTGGGAAGTACAAGTTGGCAACATATAGAGACAGTCCCTACACAGCAGTGGGCTCACAGCCTAAAAGAAATGTGAGCATTCAAAGTTCACATTCACATTCACATTCACATTCATTCATTCAATCGTATTTATTGAGCGCTTACTGTGTGCAGAGCACTGTACTAAGCGCTTGGGAAGTACAAGTTGGCAACACATAGAGACGGTCCCTGCATAGTAAGTGCTTAACAAATACCATTATTATTATAATGATAATTAGAATATCCCCTTCTAGACTGTGAGCCCGTTGTTGGGTAGGGACCATCTCTATATGTTGCCAACTTGTACTTCCCAAGCGCTTAGTATAGTGCTCTGCACACAGTAAGAGCTCAATAAATATGACTGAATAAATGAATAATTATTATTATACAGGAAAGTCAGGTTGGACACAGTCCCCGTCCCAAATAGTGCTCACAGTCGTAATCCCCATTTTACGAATGAGGTGACTGAGGCACAGAGAAGTGAAGTGACTTGCCCAAGGTCTCCCAGGAGACGAGTGGTGAAGGAGGATTAGAACACAGGTCCGCTGACTTCCGGGCCTGTAGTATTTCCTCTAGGCCACGCTGTTTCTGGCAAAAGAGAGTAAACACATTTAGAGATCACCATATAGGTAGATTCTCTTTGGGGCCATTTTTTTAAGGGATTGATACTGTACAGAGTCAAGATTGGATAGATTAATTTGAACTCTATATTGCCGGACTGAATGGGATCTTTGATACTTCAACAACCGACCTTAAAGCTTTTTTGGAAAGAAGTCAAGCTTCAGCAGCCGGATATTTTTTTCCCACCCAACTGATATTAATATTTTCATTTTCAGTCACTTAAAAAATGCTCTTTATAGCCCGGAGCTTGATGTAATCATGATTTCTAAAACAGAAGCGTGTTCTAAATACATCCCGTTTCCTGGGGTTGCCATAAGCCTAAATGGTCCTGAGCGTCGCAGGTACTAACTGGTCCTTTTGAGCCGGGGGAAGAGAATGGGGTGAGCCTTCCCTGGCGGGGGGGAGATTTGGAGGTGCTGTGAGAAGCAGCGTGGCTCAGCGGAAACTCCCACAGTCTTAATCCCCATTTTATAGATGAGGGAACTGAGGCAAAGAGAAGTAGAGTAAACAACTTGTACTTCCGAAGCGCTTAGTACAGTGCTCTGCACACAGTAATAATAGAGAAGCAGCGTGGCTCAGCGGAAAGAGTCAGAGGTCATGGGTTCGAATCCCAGCTCCACCACAAGTCTGCTGTGTGACCTTGGGCAAGTCACTTAACTTCTCTGAGCCTCAGTTACCTCATCTGTAAAAATGGGGATTAAGACTGTGAGCCCCATGTGGGACAACTTGATCACATTGTATCCCCCCCAGCGCTTAGAACAGTGCTTTGCACATGGTAAGCACTTAACAAATGCCATCATTATTATTATTATTATCCACGGGGCCTGACCTCCACAGGGTGGAATAATAATTAATAAAAGTAATTATGGTCCTTGTTAAGTGCCTATTATAATAATCTTGGTATCTGTTAAGCGCTGATCAGTATCTGATCAGTGCCAAGCACTGATCTAAGCACTGGAGCAGGTACAAGTTAGTCAGGTTGGACACAGTCCCCGTCCCACGTAGGGCTCACACTCTTAATGCCCATTTTACAGATGAGGTGACTGAGGCCCAGAGAAGTGAAGTGACTTGCCCAAGGTCACACAGCAGACATGTGGCAGAGCTGGGATTGGAACCCATGACCTTCTTACTCCCAGGCCTGTGCTCTCTCTTCCTCCCTTCAAGGCCCTACTGAGAGCTCACCTCCTCCAGGAGGCCTTCCCAGACTGAGCCCCTTCCTTCCTCTCCCCCTCGTCCCCCTCTCCATCCCCCCCATCTTACCTCCTTCCCTTCCCCACAGCACCTGTATATATGTATATATGTCTGTACATATTTATTACTCCATTTATTTATTTTACTTGTCCATATCTATTCTATTTATTTTATTTTGTTAGTATGTTTGGTTTTGTTCTCTGTCTCCCCCTTTTAGACTGTGAGCCCACTGTTGGGTAGGGACTGTCTCTATATGTTGCCAACTTGTACTTCCCAAGCACTTAGTACAGTGCTCTGCACACAGTAAGCGCTCAATAAATACGATTGATTGATTGATTGATTGATTGATTCTAATGGTGGAACGTATCAACCTGCTCTTCTAGTGGCTCCAAAGCTGGGCAGGGGAGAGACCATTTCTGACCCATCCCCAGAGCCTGGCCTGGCTATTATTACTGTCTCCCAACTCTCCACGGATAATAACAATAGTAATTATGGTATTTGTTAAGCGCTGACTATGTGCCAGGCACTGTTCTAAGCGCTGGGATAGATACAAGGTAGTCGGTTTGAACACAGTCCCTGTCCCACATAGGGCTCACAGTCTTAATCCCCATTTTATAGATGAGGGAACTGAGGCACAGAGAAGCTGAGTAAACAACGTGTACTTCCCAAGCGCTTAGTACAGTGCTCTGCACACAGTAAGCGCTCAGTAAATACGATTGATTGAATGAATGAATGAAACAAGTGGCAGAGCCGGGTTTAGAACCCATGACCTTCTGACTCTCAGACCTAAGACCCAATCTCCTTGCTCTCAAGGCTCTTACGGCCTTGTCTGGTTTTCTGCCGAGGGCGGTGGTGGTGGCAGGCAGTGGTGAGAAGCAGCGTGGCTCAGTGGAAAGAGCCCGGGCTTTGGAGTCGGAGGTCATGGGTTCAAATCCCGGCTCCGCCAACGGTCAGCGCAGTTTGGGCAAGTCACTTCACTTCTCTGTGCCTCAGTTACCTCATCTGTAAAATGGGGATTAAAACTGCGAGCCCCCCGTGGGACAACCTGGTCACCTCGTAACCTCCCCAGCGCTTAGAACAGTGCTTGGCACATAGTAAGCGCTTAACAAATACCATCATTATTATTATTATGCAGCCGTGGAGATGATTCCGAGCTGGGAGTCAGTGATGCTCCCTTTAGACTGTGAGCCCATTGTTGGGTAGGATTGCCTCTCTATGTTGCCAAATTGTACTTTCCAAGCGCTTAGTACAGTGCTCTGCACACAGTAAGCGCTCAATAAATATGATTGAATTGAATGATGCAGAATTGATGGTGGCAGGATGGGGTGAGGGAATTAAATTTGGCAGAGAGATTGGTCTTAAGCATGTAGGTTTAATTGTCAATGGAAGGGAGGTTGGGTAGAGAGCCCGAGATGACCTGGGATAGAGATAGTTAGACCTTGGGCAAGTCAGTTAACTTCGCTGAGCCTCAGTTACCTCATCTGTAAAATGGGGATTAAGACTGTGAGCCCCACATGGGACAACGTGATCACCTTGTATCCCCTCCAGTGCTTAGAACAGTGCTTTGCACATAGTAAGCACTTAACAAGTGCCATCATTATTACTATTATTTTTATTATATCGGTATCCCCAAAGATAAGGTAGGGGAAAAGAAGAGAAGAAAGTTGTGAATGGTTTCAAAATGGCTCAGAAAAGGGGAGGTGGGGTCAGGTGGGTGGTTGATAAATGCAACTAGTCATTGTCGTGAGTGGGAGACATGGTGAAGTCCTGAATGTTGCCAATGTTATGTTGCCAATTTGTACTTCCCAAGCGCTTAGTACAGTGCTCTGCACATAGTAAGCGCTCAATAAATATGATCGATTGATTGATTGATTGAATAACTGAACCTTCCAGTTCCTGGTTGTGAGTGACTTCATTTTGAGCCACTTCCAACCTCTGGTCCGGTGAAGCCGTAACTTCTAGGCACTGGTCCTCTCTGATAATGCAGCTTCCTAAGATTGTAAAGGTTGTAAAAGCTTGCAATTCATTCATTCGGTCGTATTTATTGAGAGCTTACTGTGTGCAGAGCACTGTACTAAGCGCTTGGGGAGTACAGGTCGGCAACGCATAGAGACAGTCCCTTCCCAACAATGGGCTCACAGTCTAGAAGGGGGAGATGAAATGATTGGGTCGGAGATCATCATCATCATCATCAATCGTATTTATTGAGCACTTACTATGTGCAGAGCACTGTACTAAGCACTTGGGAATGACACCTCAGAGCTCTTCTGGTGGAGAAGCTGGGTTTCTTTCTCTTAGCATATGCTACCAGGCCACAGCGTTTGGGTCTGGGCCGATATCAGAACCTGAGGTGCCTATATTGATGCCTAAACCTGTGTTCTGTAACTCCTAATTGGGGAAAAACTTTAAATCAGAATACTCTCGGGGACAGATAGGGAAAGAAGGTGATCATTAAGCTACAATGGTAGAGATACGAATCATTCTTTTATTGATTAGGGTGTGTCTTAACCCACCTTTTAGGGACGGTTAATTGGATAATCTAAAATATAAGGGAAAACCCAAGTCTCGGTCTTCACAGACACCTCTCATTTTTCTCATTTATCCACTGAAAAAGTGAAGGAGAGAATCAAAGCAAGTATCTGGGTAATTCAGGCCAACAGATTGTGCCTTTCTCTGAGTTGTCACGGGAGGGTGAACTTTTGATCTCAACTGCTTACATTACGGCTCGCTTGGAGTAAAGGTTTGGAATATCATTAGTGAATAGTGGATTGAAAAATGCCCACCCCACTCCCAACTTTGGCTTTTAGTTTTAGCATCTTCTAAAGGACAGTGGACTGTCCAATCCTGGGCACCTTCCCAACTTCCACATGCAAAGATCCTACCTTTGGGCTGGGGGAGTTCAAACACTTCCATCATTCAACGGATATTTTTAGCTTAAAAAAAAATTCAACAGATCTAAGTGCTCTCGTTTGCTTCCGTTTCCTTTGAAGAAATGGCCTCTGGTGATCCCAGAGATCCTGCTTCTTGAGAGATGAAAAAGAAACAAAAAACAACACAACTGATTGTTCTGTTTTCAAGAAAGCAGCCATTTGATTCCTGCCCAACAGGCGAAATCCGAGTTCCAACGGTTCAACTTTATCAGGAATTGAGAAACACTGTAGACATGGCAGTGAGCTACTTGGAATAAACTCCTCAAGATATTTTCAGAGGTTTATAATAATAATAATTATGGTGTTTGTTAAGTGCTTACTCCTTAAGATATTTTCAGAGGTTTATAATAATAATAATTATGGTATTTGTTAAGTGCTTACTATGTGCCCAGCACTGTTCTAAGCACTGGGGTAGATACAAGGTAATCAGGTCGCCCCACGTGGGGCTCACCGTCTTAATCCCCAGTTTACAGATGAGGTAACTGAGGCACATGAGAAGTTAAGCAGCTTGCCCAAGGTCACACAACAGTCAAATAATAACAATTATAGTATTTGTTGTACGCTTTCTATGTGCCAAGCACTACTCTAAGCTCTGGGGTAGATATAAAGGTAATCAGGTTGTCCCACGTGGGGCTCACAGTCTTAATCCCCATTTTACAGATGAGGTCACTGAGGCACAGAGAAGTTAAGTGACTTGCCCAAAGTCACACAGCTGATAAGTGGCAGAGCTGGATTAGAACCCATGACCTCTGACTCCCAAGCCCGTGTTTTTTCTACTAAACCATGCTGCTTCTCCTTTATGGACCTCATCATTTGGCTCTACATCTTCTTTTACCCCTATTTGCTCCCATTATTCACCCCACCCTCAGCCCCCCAGCACTTACGTCTCTATCCGAAATTTATTTATTTAGATTAATGTCTGTCTCCCTCCCTAGGCTGTGAGCTCGTTGTGGGCAGGGAACATGTCGGCCAACTCTGTTGTACTGTACTCTCCCAAGCGCTTAGTACAGTGCTCTGTGCTCAGTAAGTGTTCCCTAAATACAATCGATTGATTGACTGCACCCTGCAGTATCTGTATTTTTAAATGTCAAGGTTTCAGTGGCCTCCTTGGGTCTGTCCAGGGCTATTCTCCCGGGATTTTAGCCAAGTTCCTTACTAACGGGAGATGTGTGCGCTTTGACAGTTGAAGCGGATGGTGGGAAGCAGTAGGGCCGAAACAGTATGTCCCATGTCCCACGTGAGCTAGGGGAGAGCAGAAATTCTGCACAGAACATTTCCTTCCCAAGTGCTTAGTACAGTGCTCTGCACACAGTAAGCGCTCAATAAATACGATTGATTGATTGATTAATTGATTAATACCTCACCTGTCCACCTAGTCCCACCCTGTGAGATCTTAGATACTCCCCCCCTGCCCCAGCTCTTCTGTACGTGTCCTTCACTCAGTCAATCAATTAATCATATTTATTGAGCTCTTACTGGGTACAAGAAGCAGCGTGGCTTAGTGGATAGAGCACAGGCTTGGGAGTCAGAAGGTCAGGGGTTCTAATCCTGCCGCATCTGCGGTGCGAGCTTGGGCAAGTCACTTCACTTCTCTAGGCCTCAGTTACCTCATCTGTAAAATGAGGATTGAGACCGTGAGCCCCACGTGGGACAGGGACTGTGTCCAACCTGATCTGCTTGGATCCACCCCAGTGCTTAGTACACTGCCTGGCACACAGTAAGCGCTTAACAAGTACCATAATAATTACTATAATTTTATTACAGGGTACTGTACTAGGTGCTTGGGAGAGTACAATATAACAGAGTTGGTAGATATGTTCCCAGCTTACAGTCCCTATAATAATAATGATGGCATTTATTCAGCACTTACTATGTGCAAAGCCCTGTTCTAAGTGCTGGGGAGGTTACAAGGTGATCAGGTTGTTCCACGGGGGACTCACAGTCTTAATCCCCATTTTACAGATGAGGTGACTGAGGCCCAGAGAAGTTAAGTGACTTGCCCAAAGTCACACAGCTGACAATTGGCAGAGCCGGGATTTGAACCCATGACCTCTGACTCCAAAGCCCGGGCTCTTTCCACTGAGCCATGCTGCTTCTCTATCCCTATATTCAGTTCCTTCCCCTCCCTGTCATTCATTTTTAAGTTGGTCTCCCCCACTAGATTGTCTGTTGTTTCACTATTTCATGATATGTGTTAAGTGCTTACTATAATAATAATAATAATAATTATTATTATTATAATAATATTTGTTAAGCACTATTCTCAACGCTGGAGTAGATACAAGTCAATCTGGTCAGACCCAGTCCCGGTCCCACAGAGGCTCACAGGCTAAGTAGGAGGGAGAACAGGTATTGAATCCCCATTTTGTAGATGAGGGAACTGAGACACAGATAAGTTAAGTGACTTACCCAGGGTCACACGGCAGACAAGTGGCAATGCCTGGATTAGAACCAAGGTCCTCTGACTAGAAGCTCTTTGAAGACAGGGATCATGTACTCTATGCACTCTCCCAAGTGCTTAGTACAGTGCTCTGCACACATTAAAGTCCGCAACAAATGCCATTGCTGGATTGACTGATTGATTCATATCCGGGAGTGGCTTTGGGATTCCTCACGCCGCTCCCACCTCATCCTTCTGGGTTTATTCTTGGTCTTTGAATGTGCAAATTGCAGATGAACTGGCTATTTGACTTCCTTTATTGTTTCTGCTGGGATCTCAGGTCCTTATAGCTGCTATTATCACTCAGCGGCAGCTTGTGAGTTTCTATACCTGAAATTCACTCAGTCGTGTTTATTGAGCACTTACTATGTGTAGAACACTGTACTAAGTGCTTGGGAGAGTACAATATAACAACAAACAGACATATTCTATTTATTGCTATAATTCTATTTATTCTGACAGTTTTGACACCTGTCTACATGCTTTGTTCTATTGTCTGTCTCCCCCTTCGAGACTGTGAGCCCGTTGTTGGGTAGGGACCGTCTCTATATGTTGCCGATTTGTACTTCCCGAGCACTTAGTACGTGCTCTGCGCACAGTAAGTGCTCAATAAATACGATTGAATGAATGAATATTCCCTGCCCACAATGGGCTAACAGTCTAGAGGGGGGAAAAAAAATAAAGAATCCCTTCAAATGAGTTAACTCGTCTAGCTGAACTCATTAAGTATGCCTAAATTACAATAAAGTTATCAAATGAAAGACCTCACCAGAGGACCTTCCGCTCATATCAGTCAGTCAATCATTGGTATTTATTGAGCGCTTACTATGTGCAGAACACTGTGATAGGTGCTTGGGAGTGTACAATGAGAGAGAGAGAGAGAGAGAGAGAGAGAGAAAATTAGCAGACAGGTCCCCTGCCCATAATGAGTTAACAGTCCTATAATGCAGTTGCTTGCCTTTAGACCTAAATATTTAATGTGGCTAATAGACTGTGAGCCTGTTGTTGGGTAGGTACCGTCTTTATATGTTGCCAACTTGTACTTCCCAAGCGTTTAGTACAGTGCTCTGCACACAGTAAGCGCTCAATAAATACAATTGAATTAATTAATTAATTAATTAATCTGCTGCTAAGTGAATAATAGCCATGCGGTCCACTTGGGGTGTAAGATCCTTCCCTGCCCCCACAAGATCATGGTCATGAGGCCTTCCCAAACTGAGCCCCTTTCTTCCTCTCCCCCTCATCCCCCTCTCCATCCCCCCCATCTTACCTCCTTCCCTTCCCCACAGCACCTATATATATGTATATATGTTTGTACATATTTATTACTCTATTTATTTATTTATTTTACTTGTACATATCTATTCTATTTATTTTATTTTGTTAGTATGTTTGGTTTTGTTCTCTGTCTCCCCCTTTTAGACTGTGAGCCCACTGTTGGGTAGGGGCTGTCTCTATATGTTGCCAATTTGTACTTCCCAAGCGCTTAGGACAGTGCTCTGCACATAGTAAGCACTCAATAAATACGATTGATGATGGTGGTCAGAAGGCCGGAGCTCTCCAAATGGGAGTTCCCAAGCCACCGGGATTCCAAGGCCCATAGGAGCATCCACTGCCTTGACCAGTATTTCCACTCCTGCCAATCACTGTGGGAATGGAGCCAACCTCCACAGTGTAAGCAACATTGGCCGCAGTTTGGAACCGAGTCAATCTGCCAGTCAATCATATTTGTTGAGCACTTACCATGTGAAGAAAACTGTCCAAAGTGCTTGGGAGAGTCCAATGTAACAGTAAATGGACACGTTCCCTGCCCAAAATGAGCTTACAGTCTAGAGGGGGAGACTGACGCTGATATATACATATATATCATCATCATCATCTTCAATCATATTTGTTGAGCGCTTACCATGTGAAGAAAACTGTCCAAAGTGCTTGGGAGAGTCCAATATAACAGTAAATGGACACGTTCCCTGCCCAAAATGAGCTTACAGTCTAGAGGGGGAGACTGACACTGATATATACATATATATCATCATCATCATCATCAATCGTATTTATTGAGCGCTTACTGTGTGCAGAGCACTGTCCTAAGCGCTTGGGAAGTACAAGTTGGCAACATATAGAGACAGTACCTACCCAATATCACATATATCATATATATATATATGACAGATCTGTTCCTGAGTGCTGTGGGGCTGGGAGGGGGAATGCGTAAAGGGAGCAAGTCAGGGTGATGCAGAAGCCAACTTGTACTTCCCAAGCGCTTAGTACAGTGCTCTGCACACAGTAAGCACTCAATAAATATGATTGATTGATTGATTGATTGAGAAGAGGAAAGGAGGGGTTAGGGAAAGGCTCTTGGAGGAGATGTGCCTTCAGTCTTTGAAGAGGGGGAGAGTAATTACTTGTCGGATAATGAGGAGGGAGGATGATCCAGGCCAGAGGCAGGACATGGGCGAGAGGTCGTCGGCGAGATAGACGACACTGACACCTATGAACCGTCTCCAGCACTAACTGTTCAGGTGAAGCAGTGTGGCCTAGTGAAAAGAGCGCGACCTTAGGAGTCAGAGGACCTGGGTTCTAATCCCGGCTCCACCATGTACTTACTTGTGTGACTGTGTAACTTCTCTGGGCCTCAGTTCTGTCACCTGCAAAATGGGGATTCAATTCCTGTTCTCCTTCCTACTTAGATTTGAGCCCCATGTGAGACCTGAACTTACTACAGTGCTTGACACATAGTAAGTGCTTAACAAATACCACAGCTGATATGATTATTGATTGATCATTGATCGTTATTCACCGTGTTCTGTGATGTGTGTTGTCTTTCCCAACATAGATTGTGAGTTCCCTGTGGGCCAGGAAGCTTGTCTCAATTTGATCTTGAACTTACTGCACCTTCTTGGACAGTGCCTTGCAAATGGTAAGCGTTTTTTTAAGTGAGAGTAATAATAATAATAATCGTAAGAATGTTTGGTTGCTATCCAAAAGCTTCTTGCTTAGCATATTTCTCTTTAAGTTATGAGGGATGGCTTGGGAACTCTCTAGAGATGATTTAGTGAGACTAAGGACAGAATAGCTGGAAAAAATCTATCCATCTTCTTAAATACAGAGTCATAAAAATCCAACAGTAGCATCTGGAATAACAACACTCTTTGGTGGTGTTTAACATTTTATTTGAACCGTGTTGAAAACATATATTTACAACCCGTTCAGATTTACCTAGCAGAGTTTCATGTTTGTAATGAATCAACAAAATGGATTCAAATGATTTGGCTTTTTCAGGTCCTCAAAATATACACTGTAGCTCATTTCAGTTGAAAAAAGAAGTGTAAAGGAAATAGAGCCCGGACCTGGGAATCAGAAGGACCTGGGTTCTAATCCTGGCTCCGCCGCTTGTCTGCTGTGTGACCCTGGGCAAGTCACCTCACTTCTCTGTGCCTCAGTTACCTCATCTGAAAAATGGGGATTAAAAAAAAATGATGGTACCGGTTGAGTGTTTATTAGGTGCTAAGCACTGGGGTAGATATAAGTTAATCAGGTTGGACACAGTCCCTGTCCCATTAATGGGGATTTTTTTTCTCCATGCTATTTGTTAAGCAGTTCGTCTGAGCCATGCGCTGTACTAAGCACTGCAGAAGATACAAGATAATCAGGTTGGACACAGATCCTGTCCCGCATGGGGCTCACTATCCTAATCCCCATTTTACAGATGAGGTGACTGATTCACAGAGAACTGAAGTGTCGTATGACCACACACCAGACAAGTTGCAGAGCTGGGATTAAAACCCAGGCCCTTCTGAATTCCAGACCCATGCTCTATCAATCAATCAATCAATCAATCAATTGTATTTATTGAGCGCTTACTGTGTGCAGAGCACTGTACTAAGCGCTTGGGAAGTACAAGCTGGCAACATATAGAGACAGTCCCTACCCAACAGTGGGCTCACTAGTCCGCTCTATATGTTCTCTCTCCAACTTATAATGTGAATCTCATGTGGGAACTGATTATCGTGTATCTACCCCAGTGCTTAATATAGTGCTTGGCACAGAGTAGGCACTTAACAAAAAACATTATCATTATTATTATTATTATTATTATTATTATTATTATTGCTTACTATGAACTAAGTACTGTTCTAGCACTGGGGTCGATTTAAGATGATCAGGTAGCACATAGTCCCTATACCACATCAGTCCTGGCATTTTTGAACCTCAATGACTATTGTAAACTTCAACTTCAAAGCAGCGTGGCTCAGTGGAAAGAGCCCGGGCTTTGGAGTCAGAGGTCATGGGTTCGAATTCTGGCTCCACCACATGTCTGCTGTGTGACCTTGGGCAAGTCACTTAACTTCTCTGAGCCTCAGTTCCCTCATCTGGAAAATGAGGATTAAGACTGTGAGCCCCACGTGGGACAACTTGATCCCATTGTATCCCCCCAGAGCTTAGAACAGTGCTTTGCACATAGTAAGCACTCAACAAATGCCATCATTATTATTATCATTATTATCCTTTCCTATTTTCGACACTGATTAAATACTGTCTTTGTTCATTAGCTTGTTTGGGAATCTAGTATAGCCATGGTGGCTAAGGCTTTGATTCAACTCCCAGCTGGGTCCTGGCTAGAATTTTTAATTGATGATGATGATGATGGCATTTGTTAAGCGCTTACTATGTGCAAAGCACTGTTCTAAGCACTGGGAAGGCTACAAGGTGATCAGGTTGTCCCACAGGGGGGCTCAGTCTTAATCCCCATTTTACAGATGAAGTAACTGAGGCCCAGAGAAGTTAAGTGACTTGCCCAAAGTCACACAGCTGACAATTGGTGGAGCCGGGATTCGAACCCATGACCTCTGACTCCAAAGCCTGGGCTCTTTCCACTGAGCCACGCTGCTTCTCATATTTTCCTTGCATCTCAATGAATGTCGAGTGGTTAATAATTCGAATCCTCATTTGGTAGACAGCCAAGGAGCCTTAATTTCAATCTACTGAGGCAAAAGTCTTGGATTCCAATAATAATAATAATGATTATGGTATTTGTTAAGCGCTTACTACATGGAAAGCACTGTTCTAAGCGGTAGAGAATCACACAGCGAATACGGCTGCCACATATACACAAAGTTCAGGGGGGGTTTTGAGTGCTTTGCACACACTGCGTCTCTAATGAATTGTGCTCTCCCAAGTGCTTAGGACAGTGCTCTGCACACAATGAGAGCTCAATAAATACCACGGATTGATCAACTGTTGCACATCAGCCATTTTGAGCAGATTGGGCAGTATGCAGCCGCCTCAGTCTTTCTTTGCTCCCTTGAGGTGACTGCTAACCTTGCACCAATCAGTCAATCAATTAATTAATCATATTTATTGAGCTCCTACTGTGTGCAGAGCACGGTACTAAGGTCTTGCATACTTCCTGAAGCACTGGGACTTGAGCAGCCTGTTTTTTCTATTTAGAAATCTAGTCATTCTAGAATAGCCCTCACCTCCAACATTGCCGCTACTTTTGGAATGCTTCTTGTTTCAATTTATGAAGCAGGCGAGAATCTTCCCAGAGCCCTTTTCATTACCCTGGCGTTTTTCAGAGGTATTAAAGGCCCATCTGGGTGTTAAATGATACTCACACTGTTCTCCACAGATTTGATTCTTTGCCGCAGATGTGGTTGTTGGGCCTTGGTTAATTTTATTTTGAGAAAACGGACTCTCCGCAATTGTCATTTACTATAGAAGTCGCACAGGACACCTAAGAAATACAAATATTTGAATATGCAACAAATAGCAATAAAAAGCTATTATCTAATCAACTTTAAAATGATTTTCTCTTTGTGTAAATCATTAGGATCAGATTAGGATTATTATCAGAGAAGCAGCATGGTTTAGCGGAAAGAGCACGGGCTTGGAAGTTGAAGACTGTGGGTTCTAATCCCGTCTTCACCACTTGTCAGCTGTGTGACTTTGAGCGGGTCACTTAACGTCTCTGTGCCTCGGTTACCTCATCTGTAAAATGGGTATTAAGACTGTGAGCCCCACATGGGACGACCTTGTATCTACCCCAGCGCTTAGAACAGTGCTTGGCACATAGTAAGCGCTTAAAATACGATCGAAAATACGATTGAATTAGGATCATGTCAAGCACTGGTCCCAGGCCAAGGGAAAAATTCATAAGCGTGTGTACATTTCTCCCCTGAATGCTGTACACATTATACTTCATATGCTGGGATCTTGCATATTCAATTTAGTCAATCGGTCGTATTTATTTAATGTGTCCTGTATTCAGTATCTAACTTTACGTAATGCAGGAGAAAATGTACTGATTCGATCTAGGGTGGATTAATTGAAGTCCAAATGCATAATAATTGGAGGAAAAAAGATAAAGCGTAACAGGACCGGTTGAGTTCCAAGACATTAGGTTGTTACAGTTTTGCCTACAATAGCGTGGCAAACTCCTCACCTCCTAAATGATTGTCTTCCACTGTACTCATTCGGGAAGCAGCCTATTGGGTGGGAAAAGGAAGAGAAGCAGTACGGCTTAGTGGATAGAGCACTAAGATCTGGGTCTTAGAAGGATCTGGGTTCTAATTCCGGCTCAGTCGCATACCTGCTTGTGACCTCGGACAAGTCACTTCACTTCTCTGGGCTGCGGTTACCTCATCTGTAAAATGGGGATTAAGAACGTGAGCCCCACGTGGGACAGGGACTGTGTCCAACCGGATTAGCTTGTATCTACCCCAACACTTAGAACAGTGCCTGGCACAGAGTAAGCGTTTAACAAATACCGTAAAAAGAAGGAGCAGTCACTCAGCTGGGCTGGATCCGCTCAATCGGTAGTATTTATTGAGCACTTACTCTGTGCAGAGCACTGTACTAAGTGCTTGGGAGAGTACGATGTAATAGGGATGGTAGATGTGTTCCCTTCCCACAGGAGTTATCAGTCTAGATCTCCACTGCCGGACCCTTCTACTTTTGACTTTCTACCGTTTACTTTTTGGAGTTAGAAAAGTAGGTGGGGTGGAGCAGGAGCGAAGTCCTGGGAGTCAGAGGGCCTGGGTTCTCATCCTGGCTCCACCATTAGTCTGCTGTGTGACCTTGGGCCAGTCATTCATTCATTCAATCGTATTTATTGAGCGCTTACTGTGTGCAGAGCACTGTACTAAGCGCTTGGGAAGTACAAGTCGGCAGCATATAGAGACGATCCCTACCCAGCAACGGGCTCACAGTCTAGGATGGGGAGACAGACAACAAAACAAAACATGTTTGTTAAGCTCTTATTACACGCCAAGAACTGTAGTAAGTGCTGAGAAGCAGTGTGGCTTAGTGGAAAGAGCCCGGGCTTGGGCGTCAGAGGTCATGGGTTCTAATCCCAGCTCCGCCACTTATCAGCTGTGTGACTTTGGGCAAGTCATTTAACTTCTCTGTGCCTCAGTAACCTCATCTGTAAAATGGGGATCTGTGGGTCACTCAACATCACTGTGCCTCATCCTTAAAATGGGGATTAAGGCCGTAAACCCCTTGTGGGACGTGGACCGTGTCCAATCTGATTAGCTTGATTCACTTCATATGGCGGGATCTTGCATATTCGGTTTAGTCAATCAGTTCTATTTATTTAGTGTGCCTCGGCATTCATTATCTAATGTTACGAAGTGAGAGAGAAAATGTACTTATTCGATCCTTGCCTGGGGTGGATGTAAGTGCAGTTAAAATACATAACCATTTGAGAAAAAAGGATAAATTGTAACAGGGCTGGTTGAGTTTCAAGATATTAGCACTTATAGTACCCCAGCACTTAGCACAGTGTCTGCAGCATTACGAAGTGGACAGAGCACAGAACTGGGAGTCAGAGGTCATGGGTTCTCATCCCAGCTCCGCCACATGTCTGCTGTGTGGCTTTGGGCAAGTCACTTCGCTTCTCTGTGCCTCAGTGACCTCATCTGTAAAACGGGGATTAAGACTGTGAGCCCCAAGTGGGACAGAGACTGTGTCCAACCCAATTTGCTTGTATCCACCCCAGAGCTTAGTACGGTGCCTGGAACATAGTAAGCAGTTAACAAATGCCACAGTTATCATTAATATTACATAAGAAGTCCTGAACAAATACCATAAAAACGGAGATCAGCGGAGTTGAGGAGTGAGAGGAAGCTGGGCTAGGAGGTCACCCGGAACAGCCGCGTGGATGTCGAATTGCTGCCAGAAGTTGAAAAAGGTGTCAGAATTGCTCAAAGGTGCCCAAGGGCCAGGTTGGTAACTGTGATTCGCAGTTGAGGTGGATGGTAGAGACGAATGATGGGGGTTTCAAGCATTGAAACATAGTTCTAATCGGGATGTCCCGGCATGCAGAGTAATAAATGTCTCAAGCTGGGTCAGAGAGGCTTCTGACCCCCCGCCACCTCCCCTTATGGAGAAATCCCTTGAGCGGCTGTCTAGAGGCAGCGTTGGCGGGAAGGAAGGAGAAATGAATGAATGGTGGGGGCGGAGAGGAAGAGGAAGCAGGAGAAAAGAGAGTTTAATAAGGGAAGGCCACTCTTTTTTTTTGACAGCATTGGTGAAGTGCTTACTATGTGTCAAACACTGTTCTAAGAGCTGGGCTAGATATAAGTTAGTTAGGTCAGACACAGTCCCTGGCCAGCATGGGGCTCACAATCTACACAGGAGGGATAACAGGTATTTAATCCCCATTTTATAATTGAGGAACCTGAGGCACGGAGAAACGAAGTGACTTGCCCAAGGTCACACAACAAGCGATTGGCAGAGCCGGGATGAGAACCCAGATCTTCTGACTCCCAAGCCCGTGATCTTTCAACTCGGCCTTGCTGCTTCCTCTTTCCAAAGGGCTGGAAAAAAGGGTGCCAACCCATGGCTGGGCAGGGAGCGGGAAAATGGGATGCCCCGGCCCCGGCTTTGGGGAGGGGGATTGGGGACGGGAAGGGGAAGAGGGGGATGGGGAAGACAGGAGATGTGATTTTAACAAGGCTTAGAAAGTGGGGAGAGCAATTGTCAGATATGAAGGGGGAGAGAGTTCCGGGCCAGAGGCAGGATGTGGGAGAGGGTCCTCAGCGAGATAGACATGTAAGTAGGTTGATGTTAGAGGAGTGAACTGAACGTGCTGGGTCGCAGTAGGAAATCAGCGAGGTAAGATAAGAGGGGGAAAAGGCGATTGAGTGCTTTAAAGCCTATGGTAAGGAGATTCTGTTTGATGCAGAAGTGGTTGGGGCAACCACTGGAGATTCTTGAGTAGTGAGGAAACATGGACTGAATGGTTTTGTTGAAAAGTGATCCGAGTAACAAGGCCAAGTATGGATTGGAGTATGGGAGAGACAGGAGGCAGGGAGGCCAGCGAGGAGGCTGATGCAGTAATTAAGGTGGCCTAGGATAAATGCTTGGATCAATATGGTAGCAGTTTGGACGGAGAGGAAAGGGTGGATTTTAGAATGTTATAATGGTGGAACTGGTAGGATTTGGTGACAGATTAAATATGTGGATTGAGCGAGAGAGGTGTGTTGAGGATAATGCCAAGGTTCTGGGCTTGTGAGACAGGGAGAATGGTGGTGCTGTCTACAGTGAGGGGAAAATTATGGGGAGGACAGGGTTTGGGTGGGCGGGTGAGGAGTTCTATTTTGACCATGTTAAATCTGGGGTATCTGTGGGACATCCAAGTGGAGATGGCCTGAATTCGGGAGGAGATAACGAGACTGCAGAGAAAGAGAGACATCAGGGCTGGAGGTGTGGATTTGGGAATCATTTCCATAGAGATGGAAGTTAAAGCCATGGGAGCCAACAAATTCTCCCAGGGAGTGGGTGTAGATGGAGAATAGAAGGGGATGCAGAGCCCAGAGTTAGGAAGTGGGAGGCAGAGGAGGAGTCGGAATAAGCGACCGGAGACAAAGGAGGAGAACCAGGAGAAGGCAGGGGCAGCGAAGCCGAGGTTGGATGACGTTTCCAAGGGAAACGGGTTGTCCACAGTGCCCACGTCAGCTGGGAGGTGGAGGAGAATTAGCACGGAGTAGAGGTGGTTGGATTTGGAAGGAACATCATTGGTGACCTTTGAGAGGGCAGTTGCTGGGCAAGGGTGACGGAGAAGGCAAAGGGTGTAGGGGAAAGAGAGCTTAATCAGGGATGGGGGAGGAAATCTAAGTTTAATAAGGCTTTGAAGGTGGGGAAAATGATCATTTGTCACACACTCTCATACGTGCTGGATGGGCTCTGGAGTGGGTGCAGATTTGGGCTAGCAATAGGCAAGTTGGCTGCATCCTCTAGACTGTAAACTCCTTGTGGGCAGGACTCGTTCCTACCGACTGTATCGTATTGTACGTTCCCAAGCGCTCGGTACGGTGCTCCGCAACAGGAAGAGCTCAATAAGTAGCATTGATGATTGATGGATTTATTACACCGTCCCACAGTGAACCCTAACCGCCTGAAAGCCAGCCACGGATGCAGTCGGCAACCCCTCCCGCAGCCGCTCTTGGTGGGGTGTGTCATTTCCCGACTGCTCACTGCATCCTCGGCGGGCTCGCAGCCAGAAGCAGCTGCAAGCAGAAGCAGCTGCTGTTTAAACATTTCTGTCCACTAGCCTCCTCATCTTCGTGGCTACTCAAATTGTACGTACGGCCCACCCTCATCAAGGTGCTCTTCAATTCGATAGGTGCTTTCTATTTCTTCCTCTCGGGCTCCTCTCCCATCTTCCCACATCCCCTCGCTAGCAAATACCTCTTGCTCTGGGAATGTTAGAAGTTGTTTGGGCAGAGAAGAGACAGATATTCAGACGGCGATTCCTTTGTGGGGCGGGGGTCATAGCTAAATTCACTTATTTTGGATAATAATAATGATATTTGTTAAGCCCTTACCATGTGCAAAACACTGTCTAAGCGCTGGGGGAATACAAGGTGATCAGGTTGTCCCGTGTGGGACTCACAATCTTAATCCCCATTTTACAGATGAGGGAACTGAGGGCCAGAGAGGTGACTTGCCCAGTCATGCAGCCGACGAGTGGCGGAGCCGGAATTAGAACCCATGACCTCTGATTCCCAAGACTGCGCTCTTCCCACTGGGCCACGCTGCTTCTAGCGTCGAGGACAGTGCTCAAAAATGCTACTAGAGAAGCAGCGTGGCTCAGAGGAAAGAGCACAGGCTTTGGAGTCAGAGGTCATGGGTTCAAATCCAGGCTCTGCCAATTGTCAGCTGTGTGACTCTGGGCAAGTCACTTAACTTCTCTGTGCCTCAGTTCCCTCATCTATAAAATGGGGATTAAGAGTGTGACCCCCACATGGGACAACCTGATCGCCTTGTATCCCCCAGCACTTAGAACAGTGCTTTGCACATAGTAAGCGCTTAACAAATACCATTATTATTATTATTATTACTACTGCTACTACTACTAGTAATAGCATTTTTACACTTGTACTGAGCACCGTCCTCAACATGAGGGTGGAGAGTGGCCTAGTGGAAGGAGACAGGTCTGAGAGTCAGAGGACCTGGGTTCTAATCCCAGCTCTGCCACTTACCCGCTGTGTGACCTTGGGCAAGTCACTTCACGTCTCTGTGCCTTCACCCTCATCTGCAAAATGGGGATTTGATACCTGTGCTCCCTCCTACTCAGAATGTGAGCCCCACGTGGGACCTGATTATCTTGTATCTACTCCAATGCTTAGTTCAGTGTTTGGCACAAAGTAAGTGCTTAGGAAAAACCGCAATTATTATTACTATCATTATTATTATTATTGCAACTACTACTGCTGCCCCTTCTAGACTGTGAGCCTACTGTCAATCAATCAATCAGTCAATCGTATTTATTGAGCGCTTACTGTGTGCAGAGCACTGGACTAAGCGCTTGGGAAGTACAAGTGGGCAACATACTGTCAGGTAGGGACCGTTGCCCACTTGTACTTCCCAAGCGCTTAGTCCAGTGCTCTGCACACAGTAAGCGCTCAATAAATACGATTGAATGAATGAGTGACTGAATGAATACTACAGATAATGCTTGGGATGCCTGTGGGTTTGGATCCCCCTTCTAGACTGTGAGCCCGCTGTTGGGTAAGGACTGTCTCTATATGTTGCCAACTTGGACTTCCCAAGCGCTTAGTACAGTGCTCTGCACACAGTAAGCACCCAATAAATACGATTGAGTGAATGAATGAATGATCCACGGCTGGGGCTGCCGGCACATCAGCATGTCAACTGCTTTCCAGAAACTGCTTGTACATATTTACTATTCTATTAATTTTATTTTGTTAATATGCTTTGTTTTGTTGTCCGTCTCCCCCTTCTAGGCTGTGAGCCCGCTGTTGGGTAGGGACCGTCTCTATATGTGGCCAACTTGCACTTCCCAAGCGCTTAGTACAGTGCTCTGCACACAGTAAGCGCTCAATAAATACGATTGAATGAATGAATGAGACGGCCCCTTTCATGCACAGTCAATCAATTAATCAATCGTATTTATTGAGCAGAGCACTGTACTAAGCGCTTGGGAAGTACAAGTTGGCAACATATAGAGACAGTCCCTACCCAACAGTGGGCTCACAGTCTAGAAGGGGGAGACAGAGAACAAAACAAAACATAGTAACAAAATAAAATAAGTAGAATAAATATTCATTCATTCTAAAAGGGGGAGACAGAAGAAAGCGTTTACTTATTTCCAGATTTAATCTGAGATTATTTTATTTTGTTAGTATGTTTGGTTTTGTTCTCTGTCTCCCCCTTTTAGACTGTGAGCCCACTGTTGGGTAGGGACTGTCTCTATATGTTGCCAATTTGTACTTCCCAAGCGCTTAGTCCAGTGCTCTGCACATAGTAAGCGCTCAATAAATACAATTGATGATGATGATGATGATGATCGAAGAGACTCAGAGAGGGTGTTGGCGTGGTGGTGGTGGTGACCTGTGGACTGGAGTGGCATCAGGATGGTGAGAGAATAAGGAAGAGTCTTGGAGAAAGTTGGAGGTCAGCGTGGGGGAATTCAAGAAGAAGAAAATGATACTCCCTAAGAACCCTCGCCACTCCAGAAAAATGAAGCATGAGAGGAGACGGGGAAATGGAAAAACGGGCCTCCGTTTCCATCCTCCCCCAAATCAGCTGTGGTATTCACACCTTCACGCGTCTTTTTCCAGGTCCACGAAGGAAGATCAGGAAAATGCATTAGCCTGCCAGGAAACAGGCCGGGAGCCTGGGAAGGGGCCGGCCCAGTCTCCCCCGGCGGGGGCCGGGTGGACGAAAAGCTCAGAGCAGCCGGGGGGGTCCCGGGGGGGCAGGGGGACGACGGATTCAGTCATTCAATCCTATTTATTGAGCACTTACTGTGTGCGGGGCACTGTACTGAGCGCTTGGGAAGTACAAGTCGGCAACAGATAGGGACGGTCCCTACCCAGCAGCGGGCTCCCAGTCTAGATGTGGGAGACAGACAACAAAACAAAGCATATTAAAATAAAATAAGTAGAATAAATATGCACAAATAAAATAGAGTAATAAATTAATACAGATATATATATATATATATATATATATATACAGGTGCTGTGGGGAGGCGAAGGAGGGGGAGAGGAAGGAGAGGGCTCAGTCTGGGAAGGCCTAGATGGATTGTGTGTGTGTGTGTGTGTGTGTGTGTGTGTGTGTGTGTGTGTGTGTGTGTGTGTGTGTGTGTGTGTGTGTGTGTGTGTGTGTGTGTTTTGGGGGTCTATCAAGGGCGCTGGGACTAGGGACTTCGTGCCTCCCCGGGGCAGCACCTCCGGCTGGACAGCATCCTGGGGTGGTGGATCCCGCGGCCCGGATCCGACAACCCTTCTCCTTCATTTATTCATTCAATCGTATTTATTGAGCGCTTCCTGTGTGCAGAGCCCCGTACTAAGCGCTTGGGAAGTCCAAGTCGGCAACATAGAGAGGCGGTCCCTACCCAACAGCGGGCTCACAGTCTAGAAGGGGGGAGACGGACAACAAAACAAAACATAGTAACAAAATAAAATAAGTAGAATAAATATTCATTCATTCATTCAATCGTATTTATTGAGCGCTTACTGTGTGCAGAGCCCTGTACTAAAGCGCTTAGGAAGTACAAGTTGGCAACATTCATTCATCCATTCAATCGTATTTATTGAGTGCTTACTGTGTGCAGAGCACTGTACTAAGCACTTGGGAAGTCCAAGTCGGCAACATCTAGAGGCGGCCCCTACCCAACAGCAGGCTCACAGTCTAGAAGGGGGAGACAGAGAACAAAACGAAACATATTCACAATATAAAATAAATAGAATTCATTCAATCACATTTATTGAGCGCTTACTGTGTGCAGAGCCCTGTACTAAGCGTTTGGGAAGTACAAGCTAGAGACGGTCCCTACCCAACAGCGGGCTCCCAGTCTAGAAGGGGGGAGACGGACAACAAAACAAAACATAGTAACAAAATAAAATAAGTAGAATAAATATTCATTCATTCATTCAATCGTATTTATTGAGCGCTTACTGTGTGCAGAGCACTGTACTAAGCGGTTAGGAAGTACAAGTTGGCAACATTCATTCATCCATTTAATCGTATTTATTGAGTGCTTACTGTGCACAGAGCCCCGTACTAAGCGCTTGGGAAGTCCAAGTTGGCAACATAGAGAGGCGGTCCCTACCCAAGAGAGGGCTCACAGTCTAGAAGGGGGAGACAGACAACAAAACCAAATATATTCACAAAATAAAATAAATAGAATTCATTCAATCGTATTTATTGAGTGCTTACTGTGTGCAGAGCACGATACTAAGCGCTAGGGAAGTACAAGTTGGCAACATCTAGAGACGGTCCCTACCCAGCAGCGGGCTCATAGTCTAGAAGGGGGAGACAGACCACAAAACAAAACATGTTCACAAAATAAAATAAATAGAATAGTAAATGTGTAAAACCAGTTTCTGCAAAGCAGTTGACATGGTGATGTGCCGGCAGCCCCAGCAGTGGATCATTCATTCGTTCATTCATTCAATCGTATTTATTGAGCGCTTACTGTGTGCGGAGCACTGTACTAAGCGCTTGGGAAGTCCAAGTTGGCAACGTATGGAGGTGGTCCCTACCCAACAGCGGGCTCACAGTCTAAAAGGAGGAGACAGACAACAAAACATATTAACAAAATAAAATAAATAGAATAAATATTCATTCATTCATTCAATCAATCGTATTTATTGAGCGCTTACTGTGTGCAGAGCACTGTACTAAGCGCTTGGGAAGTCCAAGTTGGCAACGTATGGAGGCAGTCCCTACCCAACAGCGGGCTCACAGTCTAGAAGGGGGAGACAGACAACAAAACAAAACGTATTAACAAAATAAAATAAATAGAATAAATATGTACAAGTAAAATAAAGTAATAAATCTGTACAAACATCAATCAATCAATCAATCAATCAATTGTATTTATTGAGCGCTTACTGTGTGCAGAGCATTGTACTAAGCGCTTGGGAAGTCCAAGTTGGCAACATATAGAGACGGTCCCTACCCAACAGTGGGCTCACAGTCTAAAAGGGGGAGACAGAGAACAAAACCAAACGTACTAACAAAATAAATAGAATAGATATGTACAAGTAAAATAAATAAATAAATAACGAGTAATAAATATGTACAAACATATATACATATAAATAGGTGCTGTGGGGAAGGGAAGGAGGTAAGATGGGGATGGAGAGGGGGACGAGGGGGAGAGGAAGGAGGGGGCTCAGTCTGGGAAGGCCTCCGGGAGGAGGTGAGCTCTCAATAGGGCTTTGAAGGGAGGAAGAGAGCTCCTCTTCCTCCCTCCCAACCGATGCCCACCGCCCCCCACCTTCCCAAGCGCTTAGTACAGTGCTCTGCACACAGTAAGCGCTCAATAAATACGATCGATTGATTGATTGATTGATTCCCAACCCCTCTTGCCCCCCTCCAGCCGGTTGGTGGGCCCCAGAAGAGGGAGAAGGGGAGCCCCGCTGCCAGCCGAAAACCCCGCAGCCCTCTCCTCCTCACCCGTCCCAGCCACTCCAAGCGCTTAGTACAGTGCTCTGCACACAGTAAGCGCTCAATAAATACGATTGATTGATTGATTGATTGATTTAAGCACTTAAATACCATCATCAGCAAGCAGCGTGGCTCAGGGGAAAGAGCCCGGGCTTTGGAGCCAGAGGTCATGAGGTCAAATCCCGCTGTGCCAATAATGATAATAAGAATAATGATGGTATTTGTTAAGTGCTTTTACTATGTGCAGAGCACTGTTCTAAGCGCTGGGGGTTTACAATAATAATAATAATGATGATGGCATTTGTTAAGCGCTTACTATGTGCAGAGCACTGTTCTAAGCGCTGGGGGTTTACAATAATAATAATAATAATGATGATGGCATTTGTTAAGCGCTTACTATGTGCAGAGCACTGTTCTAAGCGCTGGGGGTTTACAATAATAATAATAATAATCATGATGGCATTTGTTAAGCGCTTACTATGTGCAGAGCGGGTTTACAATAATAATAATAATAATAATGATGGCATTTGTTAAGCGCTTACTATGTGCAAAGCACTGTTCTAAGCGCTGGGGGTTTACAATAATAATAATAATAATGGTATTTGTTAAGCACTTACTATGTGCAGAGCACTGTTCTAAGTGCTGGGGGTTTACAATAATAATAATAATAATAATAATGGCATTTGTTAAGTGCTTACTATGTGCAGAGCACTGTTCTAAGCACTGGGGATTTACAATAATAATAATAATAATAATGGCATTTGTTAAGCACTTACTATGTGCAGAGCACTGTTCTAAGCGCTGGGGGTTTACAATAATAATAATAATGATGATGATGGCATTTGTTAAGCGCTTACTATGTGCAGAGCACTGTTCTAAGCGCTGGGGGTTCACAATAATAATAATAATAATGATGGCATTTGTTAAGCGCTTACTATGTGCAAAGCACTGTTCTAAGCGCTGGGGGTTTACAATAATAATAATAATAATAATGATGGCATTTGTTAAGCGCTTACTATGTGCAGAGCACTGTTCTAAGCGCTGGGGGTTTACAATAATAATAATAATGTCATTTGTTAAGCACTTACTATGTGCAGAGCACTGTTCTAAGCGCTTAGGGTTTACAATAATAATAATAATAATAATGATGGCATTTGTTAAGCACTTACTATGTGCAGAGCACTGTTCTAAGCGCTGGGGGTTTACAATAATAATAATAATAATGACGATGGCATTTGTTAAGCGCTTACTATGTGCAGAGCACTATTCTAAGCGCTGGGGGTTTACAATAATAATAATGATGTCATTTGTTAAGCACTTACTATGTGCAGAGCACTGTTCTAAGCGCTTAGGGTTTACAATAATAATAATAATAATAATAATAATGATGGCATTTGTTAAGCACTTACTATGTGCAGAGCACTGTTCTAAGCGCTGGGGGTTTACAATAATAATAATAATAATGATGACATTTGTTAAGCGCTTACTATGTGCAGAGCACTGTTCTAAGCGCTGGGGTTTTACAATAATAATAATAATAATAATGACGGCATTTGTTAAGCGCTTACTATGTGCAGAGCGCTGTTCTAAGCGCTGGGGGTTTACAATAATAATAATAATAATGATGGCATTTGTTAAGCGCTTACTATGTGCAGAGCGCTGTTCTAAGCGCTGGGGGTTTATAATAATAATAATAATGATGGCATTTGTTAAGCGCTTACTATGTGCAGAGTGCTGTTCTAAGCGCTGGGGGTTTACAGTAATAATAATAATAATGATGGCATTTGTTAAGCGCTTACTATGTCCAGAGCACTGTTCTAAGTGCTGGGGGGTTTACAATAATAATAATAATAATAATAATAATAATAATAATGGCATTTGTTAAGCGCTTACTATGTGCAGAGCACTGTTCTAAGCACTGGGGGTTACAATAATAATAATAATGATGGCATTTGTTAAGCGCTCACTGTGTGCAGAGCACTGTTCTAAGTGCTGGGGGTTTACAATAATAATAATAATGATGGCATTTGTTAAGCGCTTACTATGTGCAGAGCACTGTTCTAAGCGCTGGGGGTTCACAATAATAATAATAATAATAATGATGGCATTTGTTAAGCGCTTACTATGTGCAGAGCACTGTTCTAAGCGCTGGGGGGGATGCAAGGTGATCAAGTTGTCCCACGTGGGGCTCACAGTCTTCATCCCCATTTTACAGATGAGGTAACTGAGGCTCAGAGAAGTTAAGTGACTTGCCCAAGGTCACACAGCAGACATGTGTTGGAGCTGGGATTCGAATCCAAGGCCTCTGACTCCCAAGCCCGGGCTCTTTCCGCAGAGCCACGCTGCATCTCTAAGGTGCTCAGGTTGTCCCACGGAGGGCTCACAGTCTTCATCCCCATTTTCCAGATGAGGGAACTGAGGCCCAGAGAAGTGAAGTGACTTGCCCAAAGTCACCCAGCTGACAGTTGGCGGAGCGGGAATTTGAACCCATGACCTCTGACTCCAAAGCCCGGGCTCTTTCCACTGAGCCGCGCCGCTTCTCCATTGTCAGCTGGGTGACTTTGGGCAAGTCCCTTCACTTCTCTGGGCCTCAGTTCCCTCATCTGGAAAATGGGGATTAGGACTGTGAGCCCCCCGTGGGACAACCTGATCACCTTGTAACCTCCCCAGCGCTTAGAGCAGTGCTCTGCACATAGTAAGCGCCTAATAAATGCCATCATTATCATTATTATTATCATTCAATCGTATTTATTGAACGCTTACCGTGTGCAGAACACTGTACTAAGTGCTTGGGAAAGTCCAATGCAGCAAAAAAGAGTGACAACCCCTGCCCACAACGAGCTTACAGTCTAGAGGTGGGGGGAGACGGACATCATAGGGAAGCAGCGTGGCTCAGTGGAAAGAGCCCGGCCTTGGGAGTCAGAGGTCGTGGGTTCTAATCCCGCTCCGCCACTTGTCCTCTGTGTGACTTTGGGCTAGTCACTTCACTTCTCTGCGCCTCAGTTACCTCATCTGTAAAATGGGGATTAAGACTGTGAGCCCCAAGTGGGACAACCTGCTCACCTTGTATCTACCCCAGCGCTTAGAACAGTGCTGGGCACATAGTAAGCGCTTAAAATACGATTGAATTAGGATCACGTCAAGCACTGGTCCCAGGCCAAGGGAAAAAATTCATAAGCGTGTGTACATTTCTCCCCTGAATGCCGGACACGCTGTACTTCATATGCTGGGATCTTGAATATTCAATTCAGTCGGTCGTATTTATATAGGGCTTGGCACATAGTAAGCGCTTAATACATACCATCGTTAATTAATTAATTAGTTAATCAGTACACTATAAAGAAATAAAATGACAGATCTGGACATACGAGCTGTGGGGAGTAAAGGGAGCGAGTCAGGGCGACGCAGAGGGAGTGGGAGATGAGGAAAATCATCATCATCATCATC
>NC_052077.1:5792676-5807676 GCF_015852505.1 Tachyglossus aculeatus | reverse complement strand
AGCAGCAGCAGCAGCACGGTGCGCCCTGCCAGTGCCGCCCTCACTCTGCACACACACACCCACACACACACACAGACACAGGCAGGGAGGGAGCGTTGGAGGCTCCCGTCCGGGGCAGCTTGGGGAGCGCCCCTTTCCTTCCCCGGGCACTTGCTGAGCGCCTCCGGCGTGCAGAGCGCTTCTTCCGCGCCCCGTCCTCCTCCTCGTCGCCGCCGCGTCCCGCGTCCGCCGATGGCGGGTCCGGGGGGAGCGGAGCAGGGGGGCCGATGGCTGGCGCTGGGCACGGCGCTGGCCGGGCTGCTGGCCGTCCTGTCGGCCGCCTCCTGCCTCTACCTCGGGGTGAGGACCGGGCACCTGCAGGAACGGCTGGCCGCCATCGAGGCCTCCCGGGGGGCGGGAGAAGGAGCAGCAGCTGGAGGAGCAGGAGCATCAGCAGCAGCGGGAGGAGGAGGAGGAGGAGCAGCCCCCTGGTCCCGGCCGCCCCCCGCCGCCCTGCACCGGCTGCAGGCCCTGCTGCACGAAAAGCTGCACAGACTCCTGGCCCAGGTGGGGACAGCGCCGGCACCCTCCACCCTCCCTCTGTGCTGCCCGCTTCGGACTGCCCGACCGCTTGGCACGCGGGGGGCGCTCAATAAGTACGATCCAATGAATGAATGAAGGGATGGTGCCAACTTGTCCTTCCCAGGCACACAGTCAGCGCTCAGGAAATACCACGGGATGAATGAATGAATGGATGAGCCGGGACCGTCTCTCTGTGGTGCCCACTTGGGACTTCCCGAGCGCTTGGCACGCGGGGAGCGCTCAATAAGTACGATCCGATGAATGAATGAATGAAGGGATGTTGCCAACTTGTCCTTCCCAGGCACACAGTCAGCGCTCAGTGAATACGATGGGATGGATGAATGAATGAGTGAATGAGCCGGGACCGTCTCTCTAGGGTGCCCACTTGGGACTTCCCGAGCGCTTGGCACGCAGGGAGCGCTCAGTAAGTACGATCGAATGAATGAATGAAGGAATGTTGCCAACTTGGACTTCCCAGGCACACAGCGCTCAGTGAAATCGTTACGATGGGATGAATGAATGAATGAATGAATGAATGAGCCGGGACCGTCTCTCTAGGGTGCCCACTTGGGACTTCCCGAGCGCTTGGCACGCAGGGAGCGCTCAATAAGTACGATCGAATGAATGAATGAATGAAGGAATGTTGCCAACTTGTCCTTCCCAAGCGCTTAGCCCGGTGCTCTGCACACAGTAAGCGCTCAGTGAATACCATGGGATGGATGAATGAATGGATGAATGAGCCGGGACCGTCTCTCTGGGGTGCCCACTTGGGACTTCCCGAGCTCCTGGCACGCAGGAAGCGCTCAGTAAGTACGATCGAATGAATGAAGGAAGGAAGGAATGTTGCCAACTTGTCCTTCCCAAGCGCTTAGCCCGGCGCTCTGCACACAGCGCTCAGTGAATGCCATGGGATGGATGGATGGATGAATGAATGAATGAATGAGCCGGGACCGTCTCTCTGTGGTGCCCACTTGGGACTTCCCGAGCTCCTGGCACGCAGGAAGCGCTCAATAAGTACGGTCGTATGAACGAATGAAGGAAGGAATGTTGCCAACTTGTCCTTCCCAGGCACACGGTCAGCGCTCAGGAAATACGATGGGATGAATGAATGAGCCGGGACCGTCTCTCTAGGGTGCCCACTTGGGACTTTCCGAGCGCTTGGCACGCAGGGAGCGCTCAATAAGTACGATCCGATGAATGAATGAAGGAAGGAATGTTGCCAACTTGTCCTTCCCAGGGGCTTAGCCCGGTGCTCTGCACACAGTCAGCGCTCAGTGAATACGATGGGATGAATGAATGAATGGATGAGCCGGGACCGTCTCTCTAGGGTGCCCGCTTGGGACTTCCCGAGCTCTTGGCACGCAGGGAGCGCTCAGTAAGTACGATCCAATGAATGAATGAAGGAATGTTGCCAACTTGGCCTTCCCAGGTGCTTAGTACAGCGCTGTGCACGCAGCCAGCGCTCAGTAAATACCATGGGATGGATGAATTAATGAGTGAATGAGCCGGGACCGTCTCTCTGTGGTGCCCGCTGGGGACTTCCCGAGCGCTTGGCACGCAGGGAGCGCTCAGTAAGTACGAGCGAATGAATGAATGAAGGAAGGAATGTTGCCAACTTGTCCTTCCCAGGCACACAGCGCTCAGTGAAATCGTTACGATGGGATGGATGAATGAATGAGTGAATGAGCCGGGACCGTCCCTCTAGGGTGCCGGCTTGGGACTTCCCGAGCGCTTGGTACGCAGGGAGCGCTCAATAAGTACGATCGAATGAATGAATGAAGGAAGGGATGTTGCCAACTTGTCCTTCCCAGGCACACAGTCAGCGCTCAGTGAATACGATGGGATGGATGAATTAATGAGTGAATGAGCCGGGACCGTCTCTCTGTGGTGCCCGCTGGGGACTTCCCGAGCGCTTGGCACGCAGGGAGCGCTCAATAAGTACGATCGAATGAATGAATGAAGGAATGTTGCCAACTTGTCCTTCCCAAGCGCTTAGCCCGGCGCTCTGCACACAGTAAGCGCTCAATGAATACGATGGGATGAATGAATGAATGAATGGATGAGCCGGGACCGTCTCTCTAGGGTGCCAACTTGGGACTTCCCAAGCTCTTGGCACGCAGGAAGCGCTCAATAAGTACGATCGAATGAAGGGATGTTGCCAACTTGTCCTTCCCAAGCGCTTAGCCCGGTGCTCTGCACACAGTAAGCGCTCAATGAATACGATGGGACGGATGGATGAATGAATGAATGAATGAGCCGGGACCGTCTCTCTGTGGTGCCCGCTTGGGACTTCCCGAGCGCTTGGTACGCAGGGAGCGCTCAATAAGTACGATCGAATGAATGAATGAAGGAAGGGATGTTGCCAACTTGTCCTTCCCAGGCACACAGTCAGCGCTCAGTGAATACGATGGGATGGATGAATGAATGGATGAATGAGCCGGGACCGTCCCTCTAGGGTGCCCGCTTGGGACTTCCCGAGCTCCTGGCACGCAGGAAGCGCTCAATAAGTACGGTCGTATGAACGAATGAAGGAAGGAATGTTGCCAACTTGTCCTTCCCAAGCGCTTAGCGCGGTGCTCTGCACACAGTCAGCGCTCAGTGAATGCCATGGGATGGATGGATGAATGAGTGAATGAATGAGCCGGGACCGTCTCTCCAGGTTGCCGACTTGGGACTTCCCGAGCGCTTGGCACGCAGGAAGCGCTCAATAAGTACGATCGTATGAACGAATGAAGGAAGGAATGTTGCCAACTTGGACTTCCCAGGCGCTTAGTACAGTGCTCTGCACTGCACGCAGTCAGCGCTCAGTAAATACCATGGGATGGATGGATGAATGAATGAATGAGCCGGGACCGTCTCTCTAGGGTGCCGACTGGGGACTTCCCGAGCTCTTGGCACGCGGGGAGCGCTCAGTAAGTACGATCGAATGAACGAATGAATGAAGGGATGTTGCCAACTTGTCCTTCCCAAGCGCTTAGCCCGGTGCTCTGCACACAGTAAGCGCTCAGTGAATACCATGGGATGGATGGATGGATGGATGAATGAATGAGCCGGGACCGTCCCTCTAGGGTGCCCGCTGGGGACTTCCCGAGCGCTTGGCACGCAGGGAGCGCTCAATAAGTACGATCCGATGAATGAATGAATGAAGGGATGTTGCCAACTTGTCCTTCCCAGGCGCGCAGCCAGCGCTCAGTAAATACGATGGGACGGATGGATGGATGAATGAATGAGCCGGGACCGTCTCTCTGTGGTGCCCGCTTGGGACTTCCCGAGCTCTTGGCACGCAGGGAGCGCTCAGTAAGTACGAGCGAATGAATGAATGAATGAAGGAATGTTGCCAACTTGTCCTTCCCAAGCGCTTAGCCCGGTGCTCTGCACACAGTAAGCGCTCAGTGAATACCATGGGATGGATGGATGGATGGATGAATGAATGAGCCGGGACCGTCCCTCTAGGGTGCCCGCTGGGGACTTCCCGAGCGCTTGGCACGCAGGGAGCGCTCAATAAGTACGATCCGATGAATGAATGAATGAAGGGATGTTGCCAACTTGTCCTTCCCAGGCGCGCAGCCAGCGCTCAGTAAATACGATGGGACGGATGGATGGATGAATGAATGAGCCGGGACCGTCTCTCTGTGGTGCCCGCTTGGGACTTCCCGAGCTCTTGGCACGCAGGGAGCGCTCAGTAAGTACGAGCGAATGAATGAATGAATGAAGGAATGTTGCCAACTTGTCCTTCCCAAGCGCTTAGCCCGGTGCTCTGCACACAGTAAGCGCTCACTGAATACCATGGGATGGATGGATGGATGGATGAATGAATGAGCCGGGACCGTCCCTCTAGGGTGCCCACTTGGGACTTCCCGAGCTCCTGGCACGCAGGGAGCGCTCAATAAGTACGATCCAATGAATGAATGAAGGAAGGAATGTTGCCAACTTGTCCTTCCCAGGCGCGCAGCCAGCGCTCAGTAAATACGATGGGACGGATGGATGGATGAATGAATGAGCCGGGACCGTCTGTCTGTGGTGCCCGCTTGGGACTTCCCGAGCGCTTGGCACGCAGGGAGCGCTCAATACGTACGATCGAATGAACGAATGAATGAAGGAATGTTGCCAACTTGTCCTTCCCAAGCGCTTAGCCCGGTGCTCTGCACACAGTAAGCGCTCAGTGAATACCATGGGATGGATGAATGAATGGATGAATGAGCCGGGACCGTCTCTCTGGGGTGCCCACTTGGGACTTCCCGAGCGCTTGGCACGCAGGGAGCGCTCAATAAGTACGATCCGATGAATGAATGAATGAAGGGATGTTGCCAACTTGTCCTTCCCAGGCACACAGTCAGCGCTCAGGAAATACCACGGGATGAATGAATGAATGGATGAGCCGGGACCGTCTCTCTGTGGTGCCCGCTGGGGACTTCCCGAGCGCTTGGCACGCAGGGAGCGCTCAATAAGTACGATCGAATGAATGAATGAAGGAATGTTGCCAACTTGTCCTTCCCAGGCACGCAGTCAGCGCTCAGTGAATACGATGGGATGGATGAATGAATGAATGAATGGGCCGGGACCGTCCCTCTAGGGTGCCCGCTTGGGACTTCCCGAGCGCTTGGCACGCGGGGACCGCTCAATAAGTACGAGCGAATGAATGAATGAAGGGATGCTGCCAACTTGTCCTTCCCAGGCACACAGTCAGCGCTCAGGAAATACGATGGGATGAATGAATGAGCCGGGACCGTCTCTCTAGGGTGCCCACTTGGGACTTTCCGAGCGCTTGGCACGCAGGGAGCGCTCAATAAGTACGATCCAGTGAATGAATGAAGGAAGGAATGTTGCCAACTTGTCCTTCCCAAGCGCTTAGTACGGTGCTCTGCACACAGTAAGCGCTCAGGAAATACGATGGGATGAATGAATGAATGAATGAATGAATGAGCCGGGACCGTCCCTTTAGGGTGCCCACTTGGGACTTCCCGAGCTCTTGGCACGCAGGGAGCGCTCAGTAAGTACGATCAAATGAACGAATGTTGCCAACTTGTCCTTCCCAAGCGCTTAGCGCGGTGCTCTGCACACAGTAAGCGCTCAGTGAATACCATGGGATGGATGGATGGATGGATGAATGAATGAGCCGGGACCGTCCCTCTAGGGTGCCCGCTTGGGACTTCCCGAGCGCTTGGCACGCAGGGAGCGCTCAATAAGTACGATCCAATGAATGAATGAATGAAGGGATGTTGCCAACTTGTCCTTCCCAGGCACACAGTCAGCGCTCAGGAAATACGATGGGATGAATGAATGAGCCGGGACCGTCTCTCTGGGTTGCCCACTTGGGACTTCCCGAGCGCTTGGCACGCAGGGAGCGCTCAATAAGTACGATCCAATGAATGAATGAAGGAAGGAATGTTGCCAACTTGTCCTTCCCAGGGGCTTAGCCCGGTGCTCTGCACACAGTCAGCGCTCAGTGAATACGATGGGATGAATGAATGAATGGATGAGCCGGGACCGTCTCTCTAGGGTGCCCGCTTGGGACTTCCCGAGCTCTTGGCACGCAGGGAGCGCTCAGTAAGTACGATCCAATGAATGAATGAAGGAATGTTGCCAACTTGGCCTTCCCAGGCGCTTAGTACAGCGCTGTGCACGCAGCCAGCGCTCAGTAAATACCATGGGATGGATGAATGAATGAGTGAATGAGCCGGGACCCTCCCTCTGTGGTGCCCACTTGGGACTTCCCGAGCTCTTGGCACGCACGGAGCGCTCAATAAGTACGATCGAATGAAGGGATGTTGCCAACTTGTCCTTCCCAGGCACACAGTCAGCGTTCAGTAAATACCACGGGATGAATGAATGAATGAATGAAGGGTGGGCCGGGACCGTCTCTCTAGGGTGCCCACTTGGGACTTCCCGAGCGCTTGGCACGCGGGGAGCGCTCAATAAGTACGATCGAATGAATGAATGAATGAAGGAATGTTGCCAACTTGTCCTTCCCAAGCGCTTAGCACGGTGCTCTGCACACAGTAAGCGCTCAGGAAATACGATGGGATGAATGAACGAATGAATGAATGAGCCGGGACCGTCCCTTTAGGGTGCCCACTTGGGACTTCCCGAGCGCTTGGCACGCAGGAAGCGCTCAGTAAGTACGATCAAATGAACGAATGTTGCCAACTTGTCCTTCCCAAGCACTTAGCCCGGTGCTCTGCACACAGTAAGCGCTCAGTGAATACCATGGGATGCATGGATGGATGAATGAATGAGCCGGGACCGTCCCTCTAGGGTGCCCACTTGGGACTTCCCGAGCTCCTGGCACGCAGGGAGCGCTCAATAAGTACGATCCAATGAATGAATGAATGAAGGGATGTTGCCAACTTGTCCTTCCCAGGCACACAGCGCTCAGTAAATACCACGGGGTGAATGAATGAAAGAAGGGTGGGCCGGGACCGTCTCTCTAGGGTGCCAACTTGGGACTTCCCAAGCGCTTGGCACGCAGGAAGCGCTCAATAAGTACGATCGAATGAATGAAGGAAGGAATGTTGCCAACTTGTCCTTCCCGAGCGCTTAGTACGATTGATTGATTGAATGAAAGCGCTTAGTACAGTGCTCTGCACACAGTAAGCGCTCAATACGATTGATTGATTGAATGAAAGCGCTTAGTACAGTGCTCTGCACACGGGAATCGCTCAATAAGTACGACTGAATGAATGAATGAGCTCACCTCCTCCAGGAGGCCTTCCCAGCGCTCAGTAAATACCATGGGATGGATGAATGAATGAGTGAATGAATGAATGAGCCGGGACCGTCTCTCTAGGGTGCCCACTTGGGACTTCCCGAGCTCTTGGCACGCAGGGAGCGCTCAATAAGTACGATCCAATGAACGAATGAAGGAAGGAATGTTGCCAACTTGTCCTTCCCAAGCGCTTAGTACGGTGCTCTGCACACAGTAAGCGCTCAATACGATTGATTGATTGAATGAAAGCGCTTAGTACAGTGCTCTGCACACAGGAATCGCTCAATAAGTACGGCTGAATGAATGAATGAATGAATGAGCTCACCTCCTCCAGGAGGCCTTCCCAGCCGCGAGCCCCCTGTTCTTGTCCTTCCCGGGCACTTGGTACGCATGAAGCGCTCAATAAGCACGATCGAATGAATGAATGAAGGAGTGTTGCCAACTTGGACTTCCCAGGCGCTTAGCACAGCGCTCTGCACGCAGCCAGCGCTCAGTAAATACCATAGGATGAATGAATGAATGAAGGGTGGGCCGGGACCGTCTCTCTGTGGTGCCCACTTGGGACTTCCCAAGCTCTTGGCACGCAGGGAGCGCTCAATAAGTACGATCGAATGAATGAATGAAGGGATGTTGCCAACTTGGACTTCCCAGGCGCTTAGTACAGCGCTGTGCATGCAGTCAGCGCTCAGTAAATACCATGGGATGAATGAAGGGTGGGCCGGGACCATCTCTCTAGGTTGCCAACTTGGGACTTCCCGAGCTCTTGGCACGCAGGAAGCGCTCAATAAGTACGATCGAATGAATGAATGAAGGAATGTTGCCAACTTGGACTTTCCCGGCGCTTAGTACAGCGCTCTGCATACAGCCAGCGCTCAGTAAATACCATGCGATGGATGAGTGAGTGAATGAATGAATGAGCCGGGACCGTCCCTCTAGGGTGCCAACTTGGGACTTCCCAAGCGCTTGGCACGCAGGAAGCGCTCAATAAGTACGATCGAATGAACGAATGAATGAATGAATGAATGAATGAATGTTGCCAATTTGTACTTCCCAAGCGCTTAGCACAGGGCTCTGCACAGAGCTCACCTCCTCCAGGAGGCCTTCCCAGACTGAGCCCCTTCCTTCCTCTCCCCCTCGTCCCCCTCTCCATCCCCCCCATCTTACCTCCTTCCCTTCCCCACAGCCCCTGTATATATGTATATATGTCTGTACATATTTATTACTCTGTGTATTTATTTGACTTGTCCATATCTATTCTATTTATTTTATTTTGTTAGTATGTGTGGTTTTGTTCTCTGCCTCCCCCTTTTAGACTGCGAGCCCACTGGTGGGTAGGGACTGGCTCTAAATGTTGCCAACTTGGACTTCCCAAGTACTTCTCTGCACACAGTAAGCGCTCAATAAATACGATTGATTGATTGATTGATTGAATGAAAGCGCTTAGTACAGTGCTCGGCACACAGGAATCGCTCAATAAGTACGACTGAATGAATGAATGAATGAATGAGCTCACCTCCTCCAGGAGGCCTTCCCAGACTGAGCCCCCTCCTTCCTCTCCCCTTCCTCCCCCTCTCCATCCCTCCCGCCTCACCTCCTTCTCCTCCCCACAGCACCTGGATATATGTATATGTGTTTTTTTACGGATTTATTACATAGTAGTAATAATGAGGATGGGATTTGTTAAGCGCTGACTCTGTGCTAAGCGCTGGGGGAGATTCAATAATAGTAATAATGAGGGTGGGACTTGTTAAGTAAGCGCTGACTCAGTGCTAAGCGCTGGGGGAGCTACAATAATAGTAATAATGAGGATGGGATTTGTTAAGCGCTGACTCTGTGCTAAGCGCTGGGGGAGATACAATAGTAGTAATAATGAGGATGGGATTTGTTAAGCGCTGACTCTGTGCTAAGCGCTGGGGGAGTTACAATAGTAATAATGAGGATGGGATTTGTTAAGCGCCGACTCTGTGCTAAGCGCTGGGGGAGCTACAATAGTAGTAATAATGAGGATGGGATTTGTTAAGTAAGTGCTGACTCTGTGCTAAGCGCTGGGGGAGATATAATAGTAGTAATAATGAGGTTGGGATTTGTTAAGCGCCGACTCTGTGCTAAGCGCTGGGGGAGATACAATAGTAGTAATAATGAGGATGGGATTTGTTAAGTAAGTGCTGACTCTGTGCTAAGCGCTGGGGGAGATATAATAGTAATAATGAGGTTGGGATTTGTTAAGCGCGTACTCTGTGCCAAGCACTGTTCTAAGCGCTGGGGGAGATACAATAATAATAATAGTGACGGTATTTGTTAAGCGCTGACTGTGCGCCAAACGCTGGGGGAGATACGGTAGCAATAATGATGGTATTTGTTAAGCGCTTCCTTCATTCATTCAATCGTATTTATCGAGCGTTTCCTGGGTGCAGAGCAGTGTACTAAGCGCCTGGGAGAGGACAAATCGGCAACAGATAGAGACGGTCCCTGCCCAGAAACGGGCTCACAGTGTAGGCTTACTATGTGCCAAGCACTGTTCTAAGCGCTGCGGGAGATACCAGGGGATCAGGTTGTCCCACGGGGGGCTCACAGTCTTCATCCCCATTTCACAGATGAGGGAACTGAGGCCCAGAGTAGTGAAGTGGCTTGCCCAAGGTCACACAGCTGGCAACCAACTTGTACTCCCCAAGCTCTTAGTACAGTGCTCTGCACACAATCAATGCGATTGAATAAATGAATGAAAGTGGCGGCGGAGGGATTAGAACCCACGACCCACGACTCCCAAGCCCGGGCTCTTTCCACTGAGCCTTTCCTTCCTTCCTTCGGTGGTACTTACTGAGCGCTCCCTGGGCGCGGGACAGGGGTGGGAGACAGGCATCGGTGCAAAGAAATCAAATGACTGATCTAGACGTCTCCCCCTTCTAGACTGGGAGCCCGTTGTTGGGTGGGGACCGTCTCTACAGGTTGATGAATTGTACTTTCCGAGCGCTTAGCACAGTGTCCTGCACAGGGGAAGCGCTCAGTAAATACAACTGAAGGAATGAATAAGCGCTGTGGGGCTGGGATGGGGGGAAGGGGAAAGAGAGCAAATCGGGGGATGCAGAAGGGAGTATGTCTGGTTTTGTTCTCTCTCTCCCTCTTTTAGACTGTGAGCCCACTGTTGGGTCGGGACCGTCTCTCTATGTCGCCAACTTGGACTTCCCAAGCGCTTAGTACAGTGCTCTGCACACAGTAAGCGCTCAATAAATACGATCGATTGATTGGGAGATGGGGAAAAGTGGGACTGAGTCTGGGAAAAGGGGAGCTTGGAATACTCCTTTGGTGTGCGGCCTTGTGGGTCTTTGTGGGGTGTGTGTGTGTGTCTTTGTGAGTTTATGTGTGTCTTTGCGGGTATGTGTGTGTGTGTCTGTGAGTGTGCTTTGCACATAGTAAGCGCTTAACAGATGCCATTATTATTATTATTATTATTATTATTATTGTTATGTGTGCCTTTAAGGATGTGTGTTGGGTAGGGACCGTCTCTATATGTCGCCAACTTGGACTTCCCAAGCGCTTAGTACAGGGCTCTGCACACAGTAAGCGCTCAATAAATACGATCGATTGATTGGGAGATGGGGAAAAGTGGGACTGAGTCTGGGAAAAGCGGGGCTTGGAATACTCCTTTGGTGTGTGGCCTTGTGGGTCTTTGTGGGGTGTGTGTGTGTGTGTCTTTGTGAGTTTATGTGTGTCTTTGCGGGTGTGTGTGTGTGTGTCTGTGAGTGTGCTTTGCACATAGTAAGCGCTTAACAGATGCCATTATTATTATTATTATTATTATTATTATTATTATTATTATTATGTGTGCCTTTAAGGATGTGTGTTGGGTAGGGACCGTCTCTATATATTGCCAACTTGTACTTCCCAAGCGCTTAGTACAGGGCTCTGCACACAGTAAGCGCTCAATAAATACGATCGATTGATTGGGAGATGGGGAAAAGTGGGACTGAGTCTGGGAAAAGGGGAGCTTGGAATACTCCTTTGGTGTGCGGCCTTGTGGGTCTTTGTGGGGTGTGTGTGTGTGTCTTTGTGAGTTTATGTGTGTCTTTGCGGGTATGTGTGTGTGTGTCTGTGAGTGTGCTTTGCACATAGTAAGTGCTTAACAGATGCCATTATTATTATTATTATTATTATTATTATTATTGTTATGTGTGCCTTTAAGGATGTGTGTTGGGTAGGGACCGTCTCTATATATTGCCAACTTGTACTTCCCAAGCGCTTAGTACAGGGCTCTGCACACAGTAAGCGCTCAATAAATACGATCGATTGATTGGGAGATGGGGAAAAGTGGGACTGAGTCTGGGAAAAGGGGAGCTTGGAATACTCCTTTGGTGTGCGGCCTTGTGGGTCTTTGTGGGGTGTGTGTGTGTGTGTCTTTGTGAGTTTATGTGTGTCTTTGCGGGTATGTGTGTGTGTGTCTGTGAGTGTGCTTTGCACATAGTAAGCGCTTAACAGATGCCATTATTATTATTATTATTATTATTATTATTATTATTATGTGTGCCTTTAAGGATGTGTGTTGGGTAGGGACCGTCTCTATATGTTGCCAACTTGGACTTCCCAAGCGCTTAGTACAGGGCTGTGCACACAGTAAGCGCTCAATAAATACGATCGATTGATTGGGAGATGGGGAAAAGTGGGACTGAGTCTGGGAAAAGCGGGGCTTGGAATACTCCGTTGGTGTGCGGCCTTGTGGGTCTTTGTGGGGTGTGTGTGTGTGTGTCTTTGTGAGTTTATGTGTGTCTTTGCGGGTATATGTGTGTGTATCTGTGACTGTGCTTTGCACATAGTAAGCGCTTAACAGATGCCATTATTATTATTATTATTATTATTATTATTATTATGTGTGCCTTTAAGGATGTGTGTTGGGTAGGGACCGTCTCTATATGTTGCCAACTTGGACTTCCCAAGCGCTTAGTACAGGGCTGTGCACACAGTAAGCGCTCAATAAATACGATCGATTGATTGGGAGATGGGGAAAAGTGGGACTGAGTCTGGGAAAAGCGGGGCTTGGAATACTCCGTTGGTGTGCGGCCTTGTGGGTCTTTGTGGGGTGTGTGTGTGTGTGTCTTTGTGAGTTTATGTGTGTCTTTGCGGGTATATGTGTGTGTATCTGTGACTGTGCTTTGCACATAGTAAGCGCTTAACAGATGCCATTATTATTATTATTATTATTATTATTATTATTATGTGTGCCTTTAAGGATGTGTGTTGGGTAGGGGCCGTCTCTATATATTGCCAACTTGTACTTCCCAAGCGCTTAGTACAGGGCTGTGCACACAGTAAGCGCTCAATAAATACGATCGATTGATTGGGAGATGGGGAAAAGTGGGACTGAGTCTGGGAAAAGCGGGGCTTGGAATACTCCTTTGGTGTGTGGCCTTGTGGGTCTTTGTGAGTGTCTGCGTGTCTTTGCGGGTCTGTGTGTGTGTATCTGTGAGTGTGCTTTGCACATAGTAAGCGCTTAACAAATGCCATTATTATTATTATTATTATTATTATTATTATTATGTGTGCCTTTAAGGATGTGTGTTGGGTAGGGACCGTCTCTATATGTTGCCAACTTGGACTTCCCAAGCGCTTAGTACAGGGCTCTGCACACAGTAAGCACTCAATAAATACGACTGATTGATTTGTGGGGGCTTGCATGTGTGTTTGTGGGGTGTGTGTGTCTTTGTGAGTGTGTGGGTGTCTTTAAGGGTGTGTGGGTGTGTTTGTGGGTTCACGCATAATAATTATAATGATGGCATTTTATTAAGCGCTTACTATGTGCAAAGCACCGTTCTAAGCGCTGGGGAGGTTACAAGGTGATCAGGTTGTCCCACGGGGGGGCTCACAATCTTCATCCCCATTTTACAGATGAGGTCACTGTGGCCCAGAGAAGTGAAGTGACTCGCCCAAAGTCACACAGCTGACAACTGGCGGAGTCGGATTTGAACCCCTGACCTCTAACTCCAAAGCCCGGGCTCTTTCCACTGAGCCACTGTGTTTTTGGGAGTGTTTGTGCATGTATTTGTGGGTGTGTGTGTGTCTTTGTGGGCGTGTATTTGTCTTTGCGGGGGTGTGGGTGCGTTTGTGGGTGTGTCCGTTTGTTCCTGGGGTGTATAAGTGTCTTTGTAAGTGTGTGTTTGTCTTTGCGGCTCTGTGTGTGTGTGTTTGTGGGGGGGGGGGGTATGTGTCTTTGAGGGTGTGTGGGTGCATTTGGGGATGTGTGGGTGTGTTCGTGGGGATGTGTAAGTGTCTTTGGAAGTGTGTGTGTGTCTTTGTGTGGAGGTGTGTGTTTGTGGGGGGGGTGTTTGGGTGTGTGTGTGTGTTTGTAAGTGTGTGTGTGGATGGGCGGGTGCCCACGACCCTTGCATCTGCCCTAATGTGAGTGTGGGCTAGTGACCCATAGCAATGTATAGGTGGGGATGTGGTTTACTGCACACCTTTCATATAATAATAATAATAATAATAATTATTATTATTATTATTATTATAGTATTTATTAAGCGCTTACTATACGCCAAGTACCGTTCCAAGCACCGGAAAGGTAGTCAGGTTGGACGCAGTCCCTGTCCCACATTGGGCTCACACTATTAATCCCCATTTTTTTACAGATGAGGTAACTGAGGCACAGGGAACTGAAGTGACTTGCCCAAGGTCGCCCAGTAGACAAGGGGTGGGATTAGAACAGCGTGGCTCCGTGGAAAGAGCCCGGGCTTTGGAGTCAGAGGTCATGGGTTCGAATCCCGGCTCCGCCGCATGTCTGCTGTGTGACCTTGGGCAAGTCACTTCGCTTCTCTGAGCCTCAGTCCCCTCATCTGTAAAATGAGGATTAAGACTGTGAGCCCCACATGGGACAACTTGATCCCGTTGTATCCCCCCCAGCGTTAGAACAGTGCTTTGCACATAGTAAGTGCTTAACAAATGCCATTATTATTATTATTATTATTATTATTATTATTATTATTATTATTATTATTATGACCTTCTGACGGTCAGGCCAGGGCTGCAGCCATTAGAGCCTGCTGCTGTGTGTGTACCTAAAGTCCTTCCCTGAACTGCCTTGCAGCATATCGCGGTGATCCTCACACCAACCCGAATGGGTGTGCAGGCGGAAAGATGAACTCCTAAAATATCTACAAAGTCCTAAAATATCTCCTGATGTTCAGAGAGGTTACGCGGCACCGAGCCGCCGAAAATCCCTCCCTGCTTGACACACTGTCGGGAGCGAGTTTCCATTCGGAGCGGCTCTTTACTAGTTGGAAAGGTAACTCCTCCGTCAGGAGTAGGATTGGGATGCCAAGCGCCGTAAGCCTGGGAAGGAACGAAGTCACTAGGGAGAAACCCTTTTAGAAATTCATTCATTCATTCATTCAATCGTATTTATTGAGCGCTTACCATGTGCAGAGCACCGTACTAAGCGCTTGGGAAGCACAAGTTGGCAACACATAGAGACGGTCCCTATGAACGCTGCCGCTACTGGCAGGGCCGAAGCGTCTAAAACGTAAAGTTAGCGATTGTATATGCAGGAAGGAAATCAATCAATCAATCGATCGTATTTAGTGAGCACTTACTGTGTGCAGAGCACTGTACTAAGCGCTTGGGAATACGAGGGAAACACTTGTTTCTGCGAGGGACACTATCCCGGGGTGTCTTCTGAATGTGGAAGCATCTGAGGAGAGGTTTGTTGTATGTTGAGGTATGTTGCCAACTTGTACTTCCCAAGCTCT